>NC_053183.1:4242424-4545454 GCF_905163445.1 Pararge aegeria
ATTTTGTCGTTATTACCTTTGATTTTCCCATTGAAGAATTACATGTTAAATAATATCAAAGATATAATAGAGAAATCCAAGCAGTGTGAAAATGTTTTTTACTTTTATAGGTCGCGGAATTGAATCACTGTAAATTTGTTTTGCAGGGTTGCTTTGACTGGAAGCTTGAGCAAATCATTGTTGTTGTAAAACGGTTTATTCATTGAAAGCGACAGATTCTATTTCTATGTTGCGCGTTACGTTCAGAGAATAAAATATACCAAGTTTGGTGTTAAAAGTTTTTTTTTAATTACCATAAGCAGGTGCAATCCTGGATTGCAAATTTAAGGTGTACCTACACTTATAGCTTCGTGAGCTTAATGATGCTTTGCCCCAAAGGTTTAAAAAGTGTGACAATGATGCAGATCTTTGTCTGTACCTACTTAAAAAGTAATAACTTTCCAATATACACAGTGTTTTTCTTATAGTCGAAAATCTACAGCTTCTTAAATCTATGTTATCTTTAGCAACTCAAAACAGTATTTAATAAATAATAACAGGATAAAAACTTCAAACATTAATGTTTGCTGATAAAATTAGGTACCTACCTATTTGAATACGTTTTTACGATGCAAGAAATGACAGCAATTGATTGAATTGATACCACCATGGTTCCGCGCCGCTTACACTCGATATAGGCTACTTCTTTTACAGAAAACTATGAATTCATTTTATTTTTTATGTATTTTTTTTTTACCAATAAATAGTAGAACATTGGATCACTGTTGTAAGTTAAAAAAAAGTCACCGTGTGTAAATATAAATATACTTCACAAGAAAATGAATTTGTTTTTATTAATCTTTTTAATATTTGACAAGATAATTTGGAGAGTGGGTACTAGGACTCCGCCAAGTAAATTTATCAGTAATACTTGATTTAGAGTTTTCGCGCACCGTTTTTAGTGCTAATTTTTTTAATAATTATTTGACATCACATATTAAGTGAAACTTGGAAACGTTGTTTAAATTGTTGTCTTAATATTTTCTGTGGCCGCATTCATTGATAAATTGTTGTTTTCGTGTCATTATCATAAATATTGAAATACCCACATGTCTATAAATTAGAAGATAAAAATCTTAAAACTTTAACAACCACGTACTGTAAAAAAATAGGCCAGTAAAACTCTAATAGGCTAAGTATCACCATCTGAACGAAGCTTTATTGATTCTTATTCCGATTTATAAATAGAAGAAAACTGTTTTCAGACTTCAAATGTTTTCGCGTTTACCTATTTTTGTATCTTGAACGAAGCTTTATTGCCTTTATTTTGGACATTTTATTAGCCGCTAAGAGATGTTGCAAATGGAAAATTTAGGTATCGATACTTTTTCAATAATATCGACATAGATAGCAGATATTTGTACACCACAAAAAGAAAAATGCATGGACAGGAAAAAATAGCAAACGCGGCCTAAAGGCGGCCTTATCGCTTAGTAGCGATCTCTTAGTATAGCTACACAACGTTGTAGGTACATCGGAAAGTCCGAAGTTTCGTTTAGGTTATCCGCGATTTTCTTTTCTTTTTTTTATAGTTTTTATTGATTTTCCATGAAGCAAAGTTCCTCATTTGGGCGAAGTACATTCTTTTGCACAATAACAAACAAAGTCAAAGACAAGTCACCGCACATTTTTAATTCTCTGAATACTAGAGGCGACTGGGGTGCTAACGTAAGTGATGATGCAGTCTAAGATAGTAGAGGGCTAGCCTGTTAGGGCGATTTTATTGTACCCATAACACCAAACCAGATCCAGACCAGAGAAAATTCTGAAATTACAAATTCCTGATTTGCCGAGACAGTGTTAAGAAAACAGTGCTCACCAAGGAGTCGGAAAAGTTGTTTACTTTTTAAAAATAGGTTTCCCATACATACATTATTTGTAATGTAGCGAAATATTTTTTTGAATGGCTTTATTGGAAGTAGATTAGCGATATCGATATATCGACATATTTGTTAAAAACCTTTAGGCACCTTCCTACTTCGGAGAGGGCAGCCGGTTTAGTAGGTTAGTTTTAGTTGGTTTTATAAATAATGTGTTTTTCCGCTCAACTCTATTTAAAAGTTCAAATAGCCTGGCGGATTCAGATAAACTACGCTAGATATTTAGTATTATTTTTCAGTTACTGCTCCGCTTTTCAAATTTGAGATTGCGATGCAGTCGGGCGTATTTTTTCTATAATAAATTAAGTATTGGTTTTGACGTTTTTTTATATTGTTGCTGGTTGAATTTAAATGACTTTAGTACCTAGTAGTAGAGCTAGAATGTATGGAGCTCGTCCGGGGAATTAATACCGCCATTCTTATTTCTGCTGTAAGCAGCATTGCTGTGTTGCGGTCTGAATGCCGTGGTTGCCGGTGCTATTATGATGCTTAACACCTACGCATCAGGTTAATGGACACAGGGAGGGCAATTTTTAGGATGTGTTCCTTGCATGCCCCGCAAAGTGTTGTTTTTTTTATAGACTATGGTTTTCCGCTTACCATCAGATCACTGGTGAGCCGTCTATGAATTCGGATAAAAACAATATAGGTAAATACATATACATATACACGTGTCGCATACTATGTCGTGGTACGATGCGCCTGTCGGTCTTTTATCTTCAATATGGTTGTCATAAGTAAAAACTTTTTGAATTCATATTCATGCTCCTTTTCATTTCATATTTTTACAGTGTATTTCCTTATAAAATATACTTACTAATATACTACGTAATTCGGTTACACGTTATATATGCAGTGGTGTGAATAGAGGGTATCCACAGTAAGAAATTTTTTTAAAAAAAGTTATAAAAAGTCTATCCTTAAGTATTTATATTTCGTACTGGAGATTTTCTTCATTTTATATAATCTGCAAACCTTGTGCATACCCTGTATGCACGCCACTGAATATACAACGTGTAACCGAATTACGAAATAATGTTGAAGGATGCATTAGTATATTTGAAAAGGAAACACACTAAAAATATGAAATCAAAAAAAATATAAAAATGTTTTATCCAAACAAACGAATTCAAAACATTCTAAACACTTAGAATGTTTGACAACCCTATTAATGATTAAACACCGTACGCGCATAGTAATCACGCTACGCGACGCTTACCTAATTATGAATGATTTTAATTTTGCATGTGAAGTTGGGGCTGTATGTACCTGATTACTTACAGTAAAAACTATGGCAGTGGTTTACTCAAAAACTATTAGGTTTTCAGCTTCAGAGATAAGTCTCAGAGACAGTACAATATGTACGTCTTAAGCCTCGTTTAATATTATTTCGGTTTTTATTTACACGTTTTAAGTATTTTGTTAATTATTACAAGATTTAAAAAAAATGTATATTATCCATAAAGATTACCTACTCAAGCCCTAGGGAAGGGATTATTTGAAATCAAAATGGGTTTTATCGACTGGGGTATTATCGAATTAGCTTTATATTTATTGCGATGAAATGATGAAATTGATGTTGCAAGTATCATTTTCGTTATTTTACTATAAGCTGGTGCTGTTGACAAGAGAGTCAGTATAATTCATAAGTGAATTTTGCGTGCTAAACTATTGAAGTTTTATTTTTGACCTGAGTTAATTTACAAACAATTTTATGCACTAGAGCAGAAATAGGGAATCATGCCAAAATTGGCACGAATAAGAATGTTAGGCACGTTAATACTGATGGTTTGAGCATGCATTATTTGTTGAAAGTCTACTTATTTATAATCTGTGATAACTAGGCACATCTGTATTTCATATACTTTTTAAACGCTACGCCACACAAATGGCATTTAGATCTAATACCGGAGCATTCTTGAAGTTGAATTTAAAAAGCACTCTAATTGCAAAGTACATAAAGTACATTATCTATTATTTATTAAAGCACTAGCTAAGACTATTGCCCGCGTTTTTCGTCCGCGTTTACTACCATTTTTCACAATACCCCTGGGAAACCGTTTGTTTTTCAGGGATAAAAAGCCTATGTTACTGTCCGACCTTTCAACTAACTCTTTACCAACAATCAATTTGATTGGTTGCTTCGTTAGGCCGCTAAGCAAGTACAAACAATCAAATAAACACACTTTCTTTCTTATTTACAATATTCATCAACATCATCATATCGACCTATTATCGGCCCACTACAGGGCACGGGTTTCGTCCCACCATAAGAAGGGGTTAAGGCCGTAGTCTACCACGCTAGACCAGTGCAGATTAGTGGACTCCACATACATTTGAGAACATTATGTAGGAACACTCAGGCATGCAGGTTTCCTCACGATGTGTTCCTTCACCGTCGAAGCGAGCGACAATTTTTAATTACTTAAAACGCACATAACTTAGAAAAGTTAGAATTGCGTCCTGGAATTCGAACTCGGCCCCCGAAAGTAAAGACGAGCTCCTACCCACTGCGCTATTACCGCTTCGTTCTATTTATAATATTAATCATGATTAAATCACACAAGCTATGCTGGATAACCAAAAAAATGGCACGTACAAAGTTTCGCAAATCCTGCACTAGAGCATAAAAGTTTTCAACTCGTCGACCTTGTGACCCGTAATTGCTAGTGCTGATCACGAGGCAAATTATTATGACCTTTTACACGCCATTATTCCCCAGGGTGGAGCTGGAAGCTTGGTTGGACAAGGCCACGTACTCGCACGGGGAATCGATACTGGTCAGCGTGCTGATATCGAACCACTCCTCCAAAACTGTGAGAAGAATTAAGGTATTATTCGTCAGAGTTCTTATAACCTTGAAACATCATAGCCGGAAAACCAACCTGTACTTACCTATATAAAACGTGGAAGACGGTTTTTACTATCTAATAATATGTCACGAGTTGCTGGAATTCATCGTCACCATCACCAGCAGAAAATAAAATAGCTTTAAGAATGTAGAATTAAATTAATTAAATTTACTCAGTCATGTTGTGCTCGAATTCCAAGTTAAGGATAAGGGATTTGAGTAGCAAAAGTTAAATGAATATAATTGAAATAGATTGATGGGCCCTGACATTGACATATCTTGATAAAATATACTCATACAGTAATGAATACTTAAATACATAAAATACCCTTAGAATATAGTATAGCATTAGCGGTCACGATGTTAATTTTATTGTGTCATGTTATGCTGGAATTAGGAATGTAACGCGTGCATTTCACCGCTGGGCGCAGACCTCTCATTATAAAGATGGCTTGACACACAGAATTAAGAACGTACAGAAACCTTAACTACTATTGAGGCATCAAATACAACCACTTTAGTAGTGTTTCTCGAAAAGATGGTTAGTCACTTCATACAACTTAGAAAATGACAGAAAGTAATAATTTTACCTCTAATGTTCTAAACGGTTACCATAAAATGAGAAAATGGGAACAGTTTGTAAGCTAGCTACATTCCGTGGGTGTGAAGCGCAGGGCGTTTTCACTGTTTTTGAACACAATGCACTTCACGCAATAAAGGCTGAATGAGGGTTCTTTATTTTTCTTTATTCTGTGGCTTTATACTAATATTCTTTGATCGTCGTCCTAACGGGACTGCTAAGGTGCGAGACGTCAAGCTGGATGTCACGGATACAATCTATCGAACTAATGATTATCATCATCAAAATCATCATCATTTCAACTGATTGATGTCCACTGCTGGTCATACGTCTTTAGTAGGAAGGAACAAAATCCACGGTCCTGGGCCACGTGTTTCCAGCGGCTCCCAGCGACTTCTTTGATGACTCGTCTGTCAACCTCTTTGACAGCCGAACAACGCTGCGTTTACTGCTACGGGGTCACCACTCCTACACCCCTGTCTCTGTCTTTATAATGATTATAATGAAAAACTCTACATGCATGCATCTAGCATGTCTAATACTATCTTAAAAATTATTGACACTGACTAAATGTTGGATCTACCAAAATAGCATGGTCTACTCCTTTTTCACGTGCACGTTATTTGGGGGTCGGTATGACATTTCATCTTTAAATATGGTATTTGGTATCGTCTCGTTATGCGATCCATATGCCCTGCCCCGCTTGCCACAGCCCTGCTTGGGAATGCATATTTTGTTGGAGAATAACCGTCAGCTTTCGGCTTAGGGTTAAGGTTACAACCCGTTTGTTGCCCGTGTTACAACCTGCTGTACCTCAATTCAAACAACTTCCCGTATAACTCCTTCTCTATTATATAATCAAAAATACTAGTAATTAATTGCAATTAAATTAAAATATCAAAATGTATAAAAAAATAACATTGTGTAAACATACATTTTCACGTTTTTTATCACAAGCAACTTTATATCCTTTAATTTTGAATTGTATTGGAAAAGAAAGCTTGCCTGTCCGATGTATTTAATGTGATAAAGCTCCATCGAATGTTGAAAACAATAAAACGTCAGGAAATATTATTTTCCGTCGAACACGACTACGCAGTTATCCCATTATTCCATTGAAATCCTAGCAACGCGGCAAAATAATTGTAACAATTTTCATACAAAGCTCGACGCTTAATCTCGGATTAAACACTTTTAGGGCTTGCAAAATTTATTAAAACCTTCAACAAATAGGTTTAACGAGAGATAATGAAAATATTTGTTTTCTATGTCAGTATTAAAAACACCGTTAAACCTACTGTAGTACTACAATAAATGAAACTTCTATTGAAACAAAATCCGAGATAAAATCACTCACGTACAGATTAAAGTCGATTTAGATCCATTATATTATGAAAATTAAGCTTAATTTGCTATACTCCGCGAACAGCAGGAAAATCTGTATGGTGTAATTTATAATTACTTCAAACCGTATCCTCCACACCAAACAGATCCTCGGCAATGTACCCTCCACGCACGTTTCGCTCCGTTACCGGAGCATCCTCATGAGATGTTGATCTTACAATGAATAATTGTTAAGTAAAATGTTTCTTAGTGTTGGGGTTTATATGTATTTTACAAATATATGTGTATATTATTCATCAGTTATCTTAGTACCCATAACACAAGCTACGCTTACTTTGGGGCGATGGTTAGATGGCGATGTGTGTATTGTCTTAGTATATTTATTTTATCTATTTATTTATTTACTGAGACTACATTTACCATCATCATACTCAGGAGATGTTGACTTTACAATGAATAATTGTTAAGTGAAGAATTAGCCAAATGTGTCGCCTTTTATACCTTTCGTAACCCTACCCCCCTACCCTTCCTTATCTAAGCCCCTCCCACCGCATAAGTGCCTCTGAATATATTCAATAGAGGTGAAATTGATATACTATCCGATATAGATCCGCTAATGTCTATAAATTAGTAATAATAGAGCTATACGTGACAAAGCTCGTCCTAGTAAGTACTAGCGCCATGCTTTTATCTGCCGCCAAGCAGCAATAATGTATAACCAATGTTATTATAGGCACATGCGGCTTAACACCTAAGTATACTACAGTAGGTATAACTTTAGTCTTTAAATTAATATAATACTAGCTGTTGCCCGCGACTTCGTCTGCGTTTGATTTTGTTTTTTGATGTGGAGTTCAATTTAGATGTAGTTCTAAAAAAAAAATTTGTATTACGTTCGGTGTGATGATAATCGTTAGAATATCTATTGCCTATATCGTAACCGATATTTAAAATGTGAATGTGAGTTGTTCCGCTTATCTACTCAACAGTGGAATTGTGCAAGTACGTTGTCAGGAAAGGAATATAGTAGGTAGCTTTCATCCAGAAGAGAAAACTGTTGCCACGAGATGGAATAATAACTTTAAGCCGCGGGTAAAAGCTGAAAGCTATAATTCACTCTCTCTTTATATTATGAAACAGAAGGCATATGTCCAGTGGGACATTAATAGGCTGAGGATGGTGATGATAATATAACGTTGAATTTTATTCATTCTTGCATTAATTCATTCTCAAATTAATAATTAAAAGTGTATTCATTTATTGGCATTCATTCATTTTTAAATTAATAATTAAAAGTGTATTTATTAATTCATTCATTTATTCATGATCATCATATCAAACCGTTACTAGCCCACCCAGCCTTGTCTACCACGCTGAGCAGATTGGTGGGCTTCACCCGCCTTTTAACTCACAGGCATCATCATGCCTGATTTCTCACGATGTTTTCCTACACCGTTAAAGCAAGTGATATTTTAATTGCTTAAATCGTACATAAATTAGAAAAGTTACATGTGCGTGCTGGGATTCTAAATCGCCCCCTCGAAAGTCATTACCACGAGGCTTTCACCGCTTTTATTCATACATTCTTTTATTTTGTAGACGCTAGTTGTCCAGCACGTTGACGTCTGTATGTTCTCCAATGGCAAATTCAAGAATGTCGTCGCCTTAGTGAAAGGGTCAGGCACCCCCGTCCTGCCCGGACAGATCCTCACGGACACCTACACTCTGACCCCCCACAAAGGTATGTTATAGTCTATAAACACAATCTGCTTGCCGATAAATGATAACAATCGTATATGTGTCTAACACCGTGAAGCTGTGCTGTTAATTCTGTGATATTAAATTTTTTACAGCGGTAAATGATTACTAGTATAACGGACTTTTGGTAATCTAAGTGTCTTAAATTATTGGTCATTCATAAAATGCAGGAACTCACTCACTTCACTCACGCTCACTCACTTCTTGAAAGTCGAATTCATGAGAGGGCACATTCATCTGTTTAAATCTTTGCTAAAAGAGACAACTAAAGTTACGCTGCATAAGTAGTAATTTACCTTCAAAATAAATGGACAGTATAATTTAAGCCTTTATTCAGATATATTTAATTATTTTATTTCAATATTGCTTTACTTAATTGATGAGAGACTTCGTGTGCCTTTGAGAACATCTCGGAGATTGTCCTTTAAATTAACTGCCATGAATGTTATATATTATTTACAATAAAGTCAAAGTCAAAATATATTTATTCAAGTAATTACACGGTAGTGAGATTGATGGCGATAACCACATTCGTAAACTTAAAACTAAAGCTACGAGAGTTCCAAACGCGTCCTGGTCTAAGAAGAAGCCCACAACAAACTTAGCCGGGTGTTTTTTTTTTTTTGTTATCACCATCTCACAATGTCATTTTAAATTATTAGAAGAGCAACCTGGTTAGAGCAATAATTTACACCCAAGCTTTTTTATCGTTTACGTAGTCCTTTATACTATAATAGGACTTTTCTATAAGCTTACGTTTAATACAAACTTTGAACTTTTTAAGAGACATCTCCAAGATGTCAATTGGTAGTTTATTGTAGAATTGTAGAATTGTATGCAATAATATAAATACCCGCTCTCTTCACTGTTAGTTTTTTTCTTATCTCGATCATCTATGATCCCAAACACATTTAAATTACATACACTGTTCAAAACAATAAACACAAAATCATATTAATAATATTAATAGAAACACAAATTATATTATTTTTATGAAATTATGATTTAAACAATTTGATTTTCTTTTTTATCTTTCAAGCTTATTTTTGATTTGCTAATAAAATAAGTTTTAGCATACTTCATTTAAAAGGAATACCAATAGAGCATACATCGCTCTTATTACTTTTAAAACATAATTGCTCGTAATTTTTTTCTTTATTTAAAAAAAATATACATTGTTCCTAGGTAGTAACAGAGAAAGCAAACAATATGTTATTTGTAACCCTTCGATAATTTGGCTTTGGTTCTAATGAGCAATTATGCCCTACATGATAGTTTATCTAAGCTTGTTTGAGTTTAGCTATCAAAAAGTAATTATGGTTTACATACAAAAAGGGTATATTAGGGAACAGTCCAGTTAAAGTTTGTTATGGTACATCCAAAGACTAATATCATTAAATACGCGTTCGCCTAGCTAGCTCAGCGTGAAGTAAGTGAGTTCACTCAACTGGCATTAATGCAGATATACTGCAGATGTTCATGGGCTGCGGTGATAACTTAAACAGCAAAAAAGATTTAAACAATTAAATCTTTTTCTTTTGTTAAAATTAAATATTTTTTACAGGTGTCACCAAAAATTGGATAGCACTAGAAGATTCTTACTCAAAATCTGGTGCTAGTCTTGCATCAACAGTTGTGTGCAGTACCGATTCCCCTGATGAACGCAACGTTTTTGCTATATACGTTTCGTATTACGTCAAAATCAAACTTACGCTAAGCGCAATGGGCGGAGACGTCTCACTTAAACTTCCGTTCATATTAACACATTCTTGTATCAACGAAGCCCCTACAGATAGTGTCACCGAAGAAGCCACGCATAAAATGATTTTAGAAGGCAAAGAAAACAGTGACGAAGAGGACAGTAAAGCTGAGACAGAAAATGATAAACAAAACAACAACGGAACAAAGAAAGACGAAGGTACAGCACTCAGTGAGAATGCTGAAGTAAAATCACCAGAAGAACACAGATGTGTAGCTGATGTTCTCGTTAATATAGAGAACAAACTGAGTGACAGACCAAAGAAGTTCGAAGGACAAACAGAAATAAGGAACGCAAAGCCCAATGAAGAAGAATTGGATATGATCGTGAAATACCCAGGCACTGATACGTGATCCGATGAGCACATCGAAGACACAATTCAGGAAGTGGAAAAGACTGAACACAATACTGAACAGTCGAATGGTGGTAATACACTAGATGTAAAAACTAGTAAAACGGAAATACAACATCCGAAAAGTGGTTTTGCAGAAAACTTAAGAAGGGTAGTTTGTTGTATAGATAGAAGACGCTATTCTTAAATATTGTAAGATTTTAGTTTCAATTGGTGTAAATAAAGTATATGCAAACCAATATTATATCATAACGTAATTGTACGTTTTAAATTGACTTTACATTATTCAATGTTCAATTCTGTAGGAAAGTGAAATTGTCTATTAAAGTGTCAATCAATTTAATAACTATGGATGTAAAATTGTAAGATTATAAAGTTAAAACCTTTGAATTAATGAATATAATGACAAAGGCTGAGTTCAATGCCGTAAAATTTTCACAGTTTACTATTAGAAAGCTGTACTTTTGTTAAAAATATATTAATGTACAAGATGTATTTTTCCTTATGAAACAATTTAAAAATGAATTAAACTGAGTATAATAATATTATAACGCTGACGAATTCCTCTAACCTAGTCATTAGTTTTAATAATTTAGGATTAAATTTATTCTAGTTACCAGTTCAAGTGATTGCCGAAATCATCTGTAAAAATGCCTGAATGGTTCTTACGCTTACTAATATATTGTTGTACGGTGTTCACATAAAATTATTTTATGATAAGAATATAATGAATCAAAGCACTATTTGAAATTAAATATTTTTATTAGGTTATAGACAAAGCTAGCGGAATTGCCGAACGCACGTGATATTTTTATTCAAACATTATATTCAGTTGCTATCGTGAATTTTTAATTGATGATAAGATTTACATCTGCCTTCTGGGGAGCAAAATTCCTAATGAAGAAATTAGCAAGATGATATAGAGAGACGAAGTTGTCTGCTCCAACTGACATTTTCTAGGTGGCCGTGGACCAGCCCACTGGACAGATGTGCTAGAAAGGGAGAATGAAAGAGATAAATTAAACTTAAAGTTTCATCCCATTAATTGCGTACGTAAACCAATAGGTCTTCATCATGTAAACTCAGAATGAATTTACAGAATATCATGTAACGCATTCGCAGACAGTTTAATCAATTAATGTTCCAATTAAGAACAGTTGTATCGTATACGACAACGTTTAACCAGCGTATCTACTTGCCATGATGTAAACTAATAATCGACATCCGCAGTCTACAAACATACCACTGCTGGGCACAGATGCTTGTAAAGCATAGACCCACCACGCTGCTCCAATGTTGGTGTGGTGGGCTTTAACGTATATTGACACAAGTTAGTTATAATAACCGGGACTGACGGCTTAATGTGCACACCGCCAATTTCCTGACTGTTGACTGGTATCGAACATTTTTTAACAGAAAAAAGACAATACCAAACAATTTTTGGCCTGACCGGGGATTCGAACCCAGGACTTAACTAACCACTAGACCAACGAGGTCCAGTTTCAAACTTATATGTTATGTCAACAATATATACCAATAGCTTGTAACAGTGCAATGCTGAACTAAAGGCCACTGCCAACGGAAGGGTTTGCCCATATTTCACCACGCTGGGCAAACGAGTTGGTGATCGCAACTTAGATGTTAGTCGTAACACTGAGACGGCTACTCCCCGTTCTCCTTTATACTCCCTTATTTACCTACGACAGTTGTGGGAAGAGGGGGGGTGAAGGGAACTGTAATCACCACACGGCATGAATTATGTCATGAAGGTAATTTCACAAACCAGCTACTTTTCATAATGACGATAGTCAATATGTCATGTAAATTCCCAGACAGTCTAATCAATTAATGTCCTCAAAAGAGACGTGTATTTCGCGAAATTACTATTCAGATATTCAATAAAAACGGTGAATAGGTAACCGTTGGAAGTATAAACAGTTGGAATAAATGAATGCAAATAAAACATGATTATTACTTAGAAATCCGCTGAATATTTTACGTTTGAAGTATTTCGAGCTACAGTTAAGATATTATTATTTCTTTAGCACTGTACCAGCTAGTAATTTAATTTATTAGTTTGTTTACATTAGATCCGTTTTAGTAAAAGTTTTCTTTTGTTGATTTTTTTAAAAGGACGTACCTAGGTAGTATTTAAAATCATAAGAATAATTCCTCGTAAGAATGGAAAGCGGTTGCTTTCCATCCTTACGAGGAACGAACAAGAGGTTTCTTGTTCGTCTATCATTAGAAATGGTGTAAAGTGTCGTGTATCATTAGTAATGGTTTAAGGACAGCAAGTGTATACACTTGCTGTCCTTTAAAAACTACATCTACTGATACAAAATCTACATAAAAGTAACATCATTTTTGAAATGTTTAAAAGTTCTTATTTTATAATAGTGATTTAATACTTCATGACAGTTTTGTAAAATAGCTTGGTGCATACAGTAATGTGTCTGTATTGTCTAGGGGCGTCAAGGCAATGCATGATTTATGGATTAATTAATTAGATGTCTGTGTAACTGTTTTGTATAGCACATACATACTATTTATCAAACGTGTTGTAAATACTTATTAAGACATGTAAGCACATTTAAAATGGTATGTAAATATGATGTAAATAAAACTTTTGGAATGTGTAAACTGTTTTTAACTATCACACTATATGACATTATGACAGCTGATTTTACGTTCCATATTATGTTACGCAGACGAGTATAATTGTCGTCTTCTTTGACATTTTGCCTATACGATTAGTAACACCCACGCCTGAAATGGAATACAACGCTCGTTCGAAAGAGGATACCTACTAAGCCTGGATATGTTTTTTTGGAGTTTACTCCTTAAGAATCGATTTACATATATAAGGCGCCCGGTATGAGATAAATGTGAGGAGTAAAATCTACTGATGATTGACCTCGTTACGTTTTTGCTTTGCGACGTTGCATGCCCGGCAACTGTGATGCGCAAACATGCAACGTCAGTGAGATAGAAAATATTATACATTTTTTATTCTTGTTACCATGGAAACTAAATAATAAACATTACATTTATCCTAATAGTTCTGATACTCTACATCCACCTCAATCTCCCGTAGGCTACTTTTAAGAAGTTACACTTCCGCCGTGTGTTTTGTTTCCACAGGATTTTCAATTTACTCTTTCATATGGTATTAATCTTTATTCAGCTAAATTAACTTTTTGTGTATGTTTCGACAATCGTACTTAAGGAGTAAACTCCAGTCGTGCGACGGAGCTGACACACACTTTTTTTTACATTTTACGTACATAGCAAAAGAGAAGAAAGGTGAAGGTTCTACATAATATATTATTATAAAACAATACACGTCCACAAGCACACACAGTTTCAAGTAATTAAAATAAATCATTATCATCATTTTCACATTAACCCGTTACCGGGCCCACTACAGAAACCGGGTCTCCTTCCTCAATGAGAAGGGGTAAGGCCGTAGTCCATCACGCTGGCCCAGTGCGGATTGGTGGTCTCCACACACCTTTGAGAACATGTAGAACTCTCAGGCATGCAGATTTCCTCACGATGTTTTCCTTCACCGTTATAGCAAGTGATATTTTTTTTTTTTAAACGCGCATACTTCATAAAAGTTAGAGATCCGTGCTGGCGCGAACTAGCCCCCCGAAAGTGAAGTCGAGCTAGTACCCAATTCGCTATCACCGCTTCTCAATAAAATAATAATTGCGTAATTTTCCCTGCCACCACTGCACAAGGGAGAAAGAGAGAAAGCGTCATTACTCAATAACACCCACATTAACCACAAAAAAGTGGTCCAGTAAAGGATGTACAAAAGTTGTACGACTATACATACTTGACAGCCGGTTGGCGCAATCGGCAGCGACCCTGCTTTCTGCGTCTAAGGCCCTGCGTTCGATTCCCACAACTGGAAAATAATGTTTGCACGATGAACATGTTTTTCAGTATCTGGGTGTTTATCTGTAAATAATAAATATTTATGTGTATTATATGCTTAAAAAAATATTCATGTGATGGCGATGTGTGTATTATCGTAGTTTATTTATTTATAAAAAGACTGTTAACCCGTTACGTCGGGTGAAAACTGAAGAGTCATTTTGTAAGCGCATGTCCGTAATAGAATTCCTACTCTCAGATTATCAAAACCTGCAAGACTTCCTGATTGTGACCGTAAATCAATTGAAATGTACCTCAAAGATCTCATAAGGTTACCATTAAACCTGCAGGTTACACACTAGTGGTGACCGAAAACCTCGAAATGAGTTATCTAAAAATATATGCTTACCATTCGCGTGGCCAATTATGGTCAGAAAAAGGGGTCAACATTTAAAGTATGCGTACGATCTAGGTTAAGTGGGGTACCCAATGAAAGAGCTCGATATGTAGATTCAAGAATAGGTTTTTATTTCCTTGTAAGGCAGCATCGTTTTCCGTTTTACGCAATTTGTTAAACCATAAATCTGAAACAGAGTGTAAATGAAAATGTAAATGTTACAAAAAAAATGCAGTGGTATAAATAAAACTTTATAAAATTATGCTTTTCAAACAATAGGAATGTCACAACACACTTAAACAAGTAAATCGTAATTATATGTAAAATAAAAAGAAAAGAAAGTACAGTTGAGCAAATTGAATTTATCACAAAAACCATTTTCGTCCTGACTCTTCTCAGAGTTTGTAAAGCGGAAATCTGAAAAGTAGTTTCCAAAAGTTTACCGTAGCAGAGTTTTAAAAAATCAGCAATACTTTTTTTCCGCTAAAAGTTGACCTTTGCCTGCATTCTAACCTGCTATTATATAAATATTATAGTCTTGTCGATAAAGATTTAATTAGCCACGGCTAAAGCCTTACTGAAACAAGACAGAGAGCAAAATAAAAAAAAGTTTATTTTTATCTAATAATTATACTTAGTGACGACTTTCTTGCCATCAAAAGGTATAAAATAACATATTTAATTAGAAGAGAGTGGATAAGCAGCAACAACATTGAAGGCGTCAGGAAAGCGTTAATATTTAGATATATACGACTCTCCAATCTACAGCATCTAATTAACCAGATGCCTGGAATAAAAACTCCATTTTGTTTAATTTAAATTTTTTTAGCAGTTTAAAAATGTATTAATTTGATACTCCCTCCAAGAGTTACCGTTTAAAACAGTATTATTAATTACAGAAGTAAGAACATATAGAAACAGCGTACACGACTTACGAGTATTTTGAAGCATCAATAACCACTCCACTTAAATAGTGTTTCGTCAAACAGGCAGTTAGTCACGTCATACCATTTAGCGGTTGACAGTAATTATTTTACCTATAATTATGGAGGGTAGAGGTAAGGAGGATCATCTGTGTATATGAAAAAGTTTCGTCAAAATGTATTAAATTAGGATGGCGCCACATTTGCATCAAGGTAACTCATAAAAGAAGCGCCAAACCAAATATTGTTAGAGTAGGCTTGAAAAATAAACAAGGAATTAGTTATATTTACCACAATATTTTGTACAACGTAAGTTGTTGAAATTCTCAATAATTAACTGTGCATCCACCAGCGCCATTGTGGAGGATTTTTGAACTGTTATTTAGCGCATACAACTGGACACTTTTTCAACTTTTCTCCCATATAAGATGACTCTCCTTACCTCTACCCTCCATACCTTTAATGTACTCAACGTTTACCTTAAAATTGGAAAATGGGAAAAAGCTTGAGAGACGTGCGCGGGCCGTTTTCACTGTTTTTGGACGAAATGCACTGCATGCAATAATGGCTGAATGAGGGTTCTATAAGTTATTTATTCTGTGATAATAATAATTATAAATATATTTTTTTTACCTTCTATATTTAATATTAAGTTATCTTGCAATTTATTTATGTTGAAAGTTTCTCAAGTAACGGATTCAGAACGCGAATCATACGCGCCCTTCGCTGTTTTATCCTTTATTACCATGGGCAACGATCTTTTCTGTAACAGGCGTTACAATTTCCGCCCGCGGCCATTACATGCATGTAACGATCGTTTAGTATTCCGGTGACCCGGCACAGGAAATATGAAGGGGGATGTTCGGAAATCGAGATTCCGTTGTTGACGTTTCATTTTATGCCATTTGCATATCATGATGCTGATGGTGATATTTGAAATGACTTCAACATTTGAAGTATAACTTCTGTAGAATCGTTGTGTTTTGCAACGGAAATGCGTAAAGAAACAAACTTACATATGTTAAAGTTTATTCGGCAAATTGTAATGATTGATAATGATTGACGAGAGTGAGAGCGAGAGACTGAGATAGAGTACGTTACACATTTTTTTATTACCATGGAAACGAAAATATGTAGTATACTAAATATGTAATATAAAATTTA
This sequence comes from Pararge aegeria, assembly GCF_905163445.1. Classification (NCBI taxonomy): domain Eukaryota; kingdom Metazoa; phylum Arthropoda; class Insecta; order Lepidoptera; family Nymphalidae; genus Pararge; species Pararge aegeria. Next base: position 4,259,357 of record NC_053183.1, read on the forward strand.
CATTAAAATATTGCATAATTTTTAAGCTTGGTAAAAAATCTTTATACTCCTTACATTTTATATCCATCTCATCCATCATTTTCTGGTGTCTTCGGTCGCGGCTAGATACCACCCTACCGATAAGAGGTGCCGCTAAGCTATTCGGCGTAAGATAATGCGTTATAATAAATCTTTCAATGTATTAAATACCATTTTCTATTGTTAGTGTCGTTTTTTTCTACAAACGTACGAGTAGAATAAGATACAATTTTTGAAAAGATTTTTATCTTATTATCCCAAAGAAGTATAACTTCTAACGCGTGTACATAAGTACACACACTTTTTCTTCTTTCATTAATTATTACTCCCTGTCAATCATTAAGAGACAATTGTGATAACAAACTTGGGGCTGGTAAACCCGGGATCACAATCCTAAGTTGAACTAAAACACCAAGAAATACTGAGTTTTAAACAGTTTATTTAAGTCTGAGAATACCCGTACAAAGTCAGCGATACGTGAACGGAAAGTTTCTACTTGGTTTTCATTTAGAATGGGTCCTTTCAAGTGTAAACTTGAGTTGGAGTTTCATGAAGTCGGGTTGTCAAGCACATATCAACATTTTCGTTGTATTATAAAATGAGTTTTGGAAGTTGTAGAGCTTTTAGTGACGCATCGTCCAAGAAGTACTACTGCATGCTTTATTTTTGCCGAAAAGAAGCGTTGCTGCGTTCCGGTCTGAAGGGCGTGGTGGCCGGTGTAATTACGCGCTGGCTTATTCAAAATTGTTTTTATGACGTAGACGATCTATTTTAATATGATGCTAGGACCATCCTAATACATCTTAATTATCAATTATTCATAAAAATTTAAGTGACATTCTAACTTAATTCTATAACTGACTAATGTAATTGTAAATTAATCAGTTATAGAATTAATTTATCAAAAAGGGTTACCGAGTCTTGGTGATCCTAGAGCGGGCAGCTTTTTGGCCAAAGAATTACTTTGGCCATCCAAAGGGGCAATGCCAGCTGCCAGCATCTTAGCAACTGTGCCTCGCTGCGGTGGTTTAGTTTAGGATTACGTTTACGATTTTCTTCAGCTTAACATAATTTATTTTAGTAAAGTTATTAAAGGCAAAATAAAAATAATATGTAAAAACGTTCTTCATGTTGTAAATCGAAATTATATTTATGTTTTAATTTGACATATTTTACTATTTTTGTTTAGCTTTAAGTTGACATATTTTTATATTTTAATCTATTGTAATAATAATAATTTAGGTTGCTGGGCTTCAGAGTCGCTCATCGAGCGGAGAGGGCAATGTTAGGAGTATCTACGTGATCAAATCAGAAATGAGGAGATCTGTAGAAGAACTAGAGTTACCGACATAACTCAGCGAGTCGCGAAGCTGAAGTGGCACATAGCTCGGAGAACCGATGGACGTTGGGGTCCTATGGTGCTGGAGTGGCGACCCCGCACCGGTAAACGCAGCGTAGGTCGGCCCCTAACGCGGTGGACGGATGACATCAGGCGAGTCGCCGGGAGCCGCTGGAGGCAAGCGGCCCAGGACCGTGTATTGTGGAACTCCCTACAAAAGACCTATGTCCAGCAGTGGACGTCAGTTTGTTGATGTGATGATGAAGCTATTAATGGCTTATGGTAACTGAAATATGAAATATATTGTTTACATTCCACAAAATTTAGTAACCGAGTAAAAATTCCATTAGTTGCAGTGCGGGATCTTGTTGTTGACGTTTGAGGCTTGTTATTCAGGTTGGTATAGTGCTAGTCGATCGATCAGTGCGTCATGCAATAATTGTTGACATTACTATTCCACATGAATGAAATCTGGTGAAAGCTGAAAAGGAAAAAGTATCTAAATACTTGGACCTTGCTCACGAGATTACCGCCATGTGGAATGTTCAGTCGAACGTTATTGTTCTTTTTCTTCAATGGTCTTCTTCTTCAATGGTCTTCTCGCGAAAAGCTTCGACCAACATCTTAAGAAGCTTTCGCTTGGTTGTTGGATCAAGGGTCGGATACAGAAGGCAGTAGTCCTTGAAACTGCTCGTATTGTGAGGAGGTTCCTCACTCTGGAGCCCTGACCGCCGGTTGCTTGGGCATTCAAAAGTCCCGCAAGCGGAAGGGAGAGGATGTTTTTTTTTATTAATATTTAATAGTGTTTTTTTATTTTATTTTTAAGCATTGTTAAGAATTAAAAATAGAAAATAATTCAGGAGTTTCTTTTCGGTACATTAAACTGTATTAACCTATTTCACGGAGCTTTGCCGACGATTCCATTTCGGGTCAGTTGTTTTCTTTGTTTTCAACGATACTTAATTATACACCTTGATAAATAGGAAGTTTTCAAACCTAGGTGTGTTTTTATTTTACTACAAGTTAGCCCTTGAGTGCAATCTCACCTAGTAAGTGATGATGCACTCTAAGATGGTAGCGGGCTAACCTGTTAGTAATCACCCCTAATCGGTCTCAAAGCGTCATCGCACACTAGCGGCACGTCTTTGCCAAAGCCTCCCACCAGACCAGACCAGAGAAAATTCAGAAATTATAAATTCTTAAATTAAGCCCCTGCCGGGAATCGAACCTGGGACTTCCGACCTTAATTCCCAGCGCTCACCGTTGCGCCGGGGAGGTCTTCAATCAAGTATAGTCAAGTCAAGGTACATGTTGTAGTTTCAACATTTGTTATTTTTTTTTTGTATCTACTACAAGTTCTCTAGCTCTTGACTTCTATAGGGGGTGAGGCGATTATTTAACTAGACAAACAAGAGCCTTTTTACGAATCTTGACATTATTTCGCTGCGATTATCATTCATATGTGGTGATCGCAGCGATTTAATAATGTAATGTGAATCAAGTATTAAATAATAATTTGATAATTTGACGGTCGATTGGTGCAGCAATTCGGCGACCCTGCTTTCCGTGGCCAAGGCCGTGGGTTCGATTCCCATAAGCGGAAAATGGTTGTGTGATGAACATAAATGCTTTTCAGTGCCTGGTGTGCTTTATAAGAGCCTCCTTTTTAGCCATTACGATCTCGCAGAAGGAGACCATCGCAATCCATGCTACCTCTGCCTTCCAGATCTGTACCTAGCAGTGCAACATCGATAGCCAGATAAAATAATTATATTCGTTTGGTATCGGTATTCGGCATCTTTTCCATTATGTGTCGCCCAAATTATTCGGTTTTGTTACCGAATATATTCGGTACAGGACTTTCTGTTAATATTATTTCAATATTATAAATATTTCAATACTTTCGTAATCATGAGCACCTTTTTTATTTTTATTTGTAACTTAATCTTGCTATGTTTAAAATAAAAGCGACAGCGTTGTGTGAGCGGGTGGCGAGATAAGGCTCGCTGGACACCTAGCCAGCAGCGATACGTAGTGTACATGTTAGAAACTGTTTACGAGGCAAAACAATGCAATGGTAAACCGAATCATCAATATTCGCTTCAGTACCTAATGGTTAAACCGAATAATATTTGGTTTTCGGTGAAACCACTGTTTGGCGCATCTATAATTACATCTTAACAGGAAAAAAACTTTACTTATATAGTCTATGGTAAGAAAAGATTTAGAGACCGCTGGAGCGCACGGTGCCTCTTACAATTATCTTAATACGTCTTTTTGAATCCACAACCGTTTGAACCTCGATGAAAAGCGACGTTCAGCACAAGATATTTTACTTCAATAGCCCGATGGGATCGATTGAACGGACGAACGTAAAGTGGAATGATAATCGGGCGTAATTGAGGGGTTTTATTTGTCAATTGTTAGATTTGAACCATTCATTCAATTCCGTTCTTAAACTAGATTATATCATACTTTGCATAGACAAAGACGATTTCTGCGTCTGTCTATTTATCCGGTAACTAAAACTAACTACTAAACTACTAATTTTTGTCAGCTACCTAAGCCCAATACATTTTGATCCAGTTTTTCTTCACCGCTTAGATAATTTGTCAGAGATGGTTAATATATCATCAATAGCCAATAACAGTCAACTGATTTTTTTTTATTTTTTTTTATAAGACACACCAGCAATTAATTGTAACTACATTCATAAAAAAACTAAATTAATTGTTAGAATTACAAATACTGTTACACTAAAGACCTATCCAAACGGGAGGTTTCGCCCATAATCACCACGCTGAGAAGGCTTGGAGAACCCTGTTCGATCGGTGTGCCTTCCGAAACGATGGTAGAGTCATTACAGACAGACTGCGTTTCAAAAGTACTTATACTAGTGTATACTTGAAATAAATAAACTTTGAATTATGAATTTGTTTGATATTCACAGTCGACGGTAGAAGTAGCACGGAGGACGCAGCCCTTAGTCGCCTCGTACGCAGTGGCGTGCACAAGATTATTGACCAGGGTAGGCAGTGCATTTGTGCATATATGAAATGCACGCCACTGCTCGTACGACACCCGCGGGAAGAGGAGGAGTGGCGACAACTTTATTCTGATCTGCTTTCACCACACGGCGGATGTCGGTATATATTATATGGTAAACACTAATTAAGTTGTATGTTTATCTCAGTATACTGAGATTGTGATTATCAAAACAACGCCCGTTGTTGTGTGAACCTATAATTGTCCGTTTAAAGATGCTTTTCTGATAGACCGGGATAAATAAGCATGGCGGTATAGCCCGCACGAGCTCTGTAACAGAAAGACTTACAAACACAAAAGCATTGCCTACCCTAAAGAAAATTATACGGACCCATCTTCCTGCCATAGCCATATATCTACCCTGATCAAAATCTCCGTGCACGCTACTATTCACTATATTGCACGAATTGGTAGTACGGAGTTCATCTGGTTATCTAATAAAATAGTATAAAGGCCTTACAAATAAACGTGGATACATAAAGTCGAAATAGTTATTCAGTGTTTTGTCACGCTCTGGCATTTGCAAAGGTGTTCTCAGTTGAAGTGGGACAAACACTGCTTAACTATTCCGAAGTTATACCACTTTTATTTGTAAGACCTTAAATGTACATTTATCACTCGGCGACCTGGGCGGCCTGCTAAGCTTTTGGAGCGAGCTCGGCTGGCTGGAGTGATCCAGCGGGGAGCCGCATCAGTGGCCATACGTACAACGGACGGTCCCAGACCAACCAAGTGCGGAAAAGGCCCAGGAACAGAAGAAGAAGAAGAAGATGTACATTTATATTTAAGACGACCTCGCTGGCGCAACGGTGAGCGCTGTGGTTTAAAGTGGGAGGTTGGCAGGGACAATTCTGGAAATTTCAATTTCCGAATTTTCTCTGATCTTGTCTGGTGGGAGGCTTTGGCCGTGGCCAGTAACCACGAAAACTAAAAGTAAAAAGTGATTAGCGTTCGGATACGATGTTGCGTAAAAAACCGATTAGGGGTATAGGGTTGAATATAACTTCCATTACCCCTAATAGCTGATGTGACATTAAATATATTTTCCTCTGTCGTTTATACAACGAGTAACCGAATTATGAAATACTGTTAAAGGGTGCGTAAGGATATTTCATAAAGAATCACCCTGTAAAAACATTAAATCAAAAAAAGCATTCTTATTTTTCAATACAAGCTAATTCAAAACATTTTAAGTCTTGGCAACCCTATTGAAGATAAGAGACCGACACGCACATAGTACCTACACTACGCGACGCGTTCCCAATGGGAGTCACTTGATTTTAATCTTCCATGTGATAGTCTGCTAGTTGCTGTGTCTGCTGATATCTTTCAGTAAAAAGCTGTTGTTTTCTATTTTTTTCCTTTTTTTTATATGTTTATAGAGGAGCACTTGACTGCAATCACCCCTGATGGCAAGCGATGATGCAGCCTAAGGTAGAGCGCGCTTGCCTAGAAGATGCCTATTCACTCTTGATTTGAAGGTACTCATATTGCAGGAACTGGGGAAAATGGAAGCTGGAAGAGCATGAAACGAAGATGCGAAGCGCTTCGTACGCGTCCGCAGTATTTCGACCACGTAGGGATGCAGATCCTTACGATGCCTCGCGGCTCGATGTTAAAAAGGCGAGGGGGGAACTAGATAAAATAGTTTTTGAGCACACTCTCCGAAATATATCCTATAGAATTCCGAAAGGAAGGCACCTTGCGACGATGTTCCAAACTCTTAAGTTTTTACTCAAAAACTATTACCGTTTCGGTTTCACAGTTAAGTCTTAGAGACAGTAGATAATGTACCTCTAAAGCATGTGAAGTACCATTTCGGTTTTCATTTACACGGTGTGTATAATATAGTGAAATGTATGTGATCGGATATAAATATAATCGGATGCGGAAGGATGCTAAGTAAAAGGTTAATTGAGGGGTTTTATCTGTCCCTTTTAGATAACAATCTAAATCCTGGTTTAACCGTGACGCAGATGTCTGTTGGTTGTCATGTGAATGAAGGCCGCTTATCAGTAGGTATTGAAATACTAGTGACCCACAACGGCTTCGCACGGGAGTAAATTAGAAAAAAAAGTGTGTGCGTGTAACCTTTATGCGCGATTGAAGTAGGTAAATCTTTTATTATTATTTATTGATGAAAGAGTAAAATGTTCCTGGGACTCCACCATTTTATTTTAAATTCATTAATATCACTTACACATTTTAATAATATATTTACATTTATTACAGAATAATTGAGAGTAGAAAATTGAAGGTTAGATCCAGCACATGTCAATATAACCTTGTCATTGAATATTATAGAATGTCGCAATCGTCAGAAAAATTATTTATTACAAAAGTAAAGTTTTTTAAAACTGTTGAATTTTTATTCACTTTGCTATTCAAAATTGATCCGTTTTAAAATATTGGAAATAAATAATCCTAATTGATTATGATATTTGGCACTAACTGGCGTATAAGTCAAGAAGCGTAGTACCTATATGACATATACTTACGACCAATCCAAATTATTATTTTTAAATAGCGGAAACTACACAGACGTCTGACGTATGCGTTACTTCCGTCAGAAAAAAATCTGAGTTACTCCCTAGTCGCACTTAAAAAAGTTTTACTTCAAAAATAGTAAAGTTTCTGTCTGTTTATTCTTCTTCTTCTTGCGGTGCCTCTCCGACTAGCGAACCAGCTTCGTAAATTGTTGTCTATTTTTCGCGAGACAAAATAATTCTGCTGCCCTCGCGATTCCAGTCCTCTCTCTGATGTTACGAAGCCAGGTCTTTTTTCTGCGACCAGCGCCTCTTCTTCCTGCAACTTTTCCCATCATAATAAGTTGAAGGAGCTCATATCTCTCGTGCCTTAGAAGATCCTTACCCCAGATACGCAACTTTTCAGATCTTGATGGTGCGCAAAAGTTTGCGCCGTTGGTTGACGCGTCACAGAACTTTCTCATTGGATACTTTGCGAGTCCAACTAACGACCAAGAAACATCTAAATGCCCATCTCAAACGCTTCTCTGCGTATCCTGAGGTCTTCTTTAATAATCTTTCTTTATTTTTTATTATTTATTTATTGATACATATTCTATACTTGTACTCCCAAACATGCTAAAAAAAAATTAGACTCCAAGTAGTAGGATACAAAAGGCCGTATCGCTAAATAGCGATCTCTGATCCAGGCAACCTTAGGATTAGGAAAACTAAAGAGAAAACAAAAAATGGTGTGCGCTATGAAAACATACATACAAATAACTACATACTAATACATAAATCGAATAATAGAAGCGGTGCTAGCGCAGTGGGTTGGAGCTCGACTTCACTTCCGGGGGGCCAAATTCGAATTCCAGCACGCACCTCAAAATTTTCTAAGAATGTTTTAAGTTATTAAAAATAGCACTTGCTTCGACGGTAAAATAAAACGTCATGAGGAAACCTTCATGCCTGCGAGTAATTTTCTCAAAGGATGTAGAGACTACTAATCCGCACTGGGCCAGCGTGGTGGGCTATGGCCTTAACCCCTTCTCATTGTGGGAGGAGACACGTGCCCTGTAGTGGGCCGATTATGGCTTGATATGAAGGATACATAAATCTGCTAACAGTGTTAATATAATTAACAATGTTAACAGATTTTTAAAAATATATTATATTTTGCTATCCCCGATTTTTCACGTTATCCTAACGTGGGTCTACGGGCACATAGTAAGTCATCCATAACCCCACTTGACCTTAAATGTAAACACAGCTCCTTGTGGTTGCCAAAGCGTATGTTTTTATGACAACTTTGTAGAGCTATTTATCTTAGAAGTATCGATCTCAGGATATAGTTGAGAACGAATAATAATAATAAAAACAATACAGGATAAAATAAGAAAAACAACTTACCTCATAGATATTGCAGTAAGCGAAAAAAATTGCAAATACACTAAACTCAAAAAAAATATTATGCGAATCTGGAAACGAGACGTAAACAAATTAATTAAATAGGTAAATTAGTAAGAAAGTTCTTGTAGGTAAAAAGCACTGTTTTAACATAAAAAAAAACAATATGGAAACACACCACACGCCGAATTTACTTGGCTAAGGCCCGTAAATGTATTTAAAACCAGCCTCATATCATTTATTGCAATATACACGTCAATAAGGTGTTACATAATATTGGTTTAGGATACAGTACATTGGCAAGAAATGTTATATATCATAAAATGTATTATCTTAAGATACATTTCTGTAAAATAAAATAAAAAATTGTAAAATAAATTAATAAAACTTTATCTTTGTATTTATTTAAATATGAAAAATCTCAATCTCATGTAATGTATTATTTAATTTACAACTAAGTTTTTAGATAATTTAAAACTAAAGCTAGGAGGGTTCCAAACGCAGGGTGCGTCTAAGAAGAGCCCATAACAAACTAGGCCGGAGTCCTTTTTGTTAGCACCATCTCAGTCTATTAATAATTAGCCTCAAAGCTAGAGCAATTCATATCCAAGCTTTAATTCGCTTATGTAACCCTTAATAATAAAATAGGCCTTTTCTATAAGCTTACGTAAATACTGCATAATACCTGGCATAAACCCAACAAGCCTTGCTTATATGAATGGTGTGTAACAACAATACATTTGCTGAAACGTAGCCCCAATAACCGCTTTGTTGTGAGATCAAATAACAGCTATGAAAACGCAATATCCGTGCGAGACCGGACGTCGTTGCTAACGCCATACTGAACTTGAAGGACTGTGATGTGAATATTACCACCTGATGTGTATATAGCCTTGCGATAGCCTAGTTAGGAATTTCTTTCACGTATGGAACCTATATTTTCATGAAGTAACATAGGCTGTATTATATTTGAGCAAAAAAGTATTTACATTTTTTTTTTTTTGAGTTCTGAATATTTTATTAAATTGGAATGATTGCTTGCCGCTAGCAACATATAATGTTTTTTTAAATGAAAATCAATATCACTTCAATCACGCATGATTTCAATTGGTTTCTTTAAAATAAATATACTACGACAATACACACATCGCCATCTAGCCTCAAAGGAAGCGTAGATCATTGTATGGGTACTAAGATGACTGATGAATATTTTATTTAATAATATACATAAATACGTAAAATATACATATAAACACCCAAAAACTGAAAAACATTAATGTTCAACACACAAACATTTTGCAGTTGCGGGAATCGAACCCACGGCCTGGACTCAGTAAGCACGGTCGCTGCCCACTGCGCCTATCAGCTGTCATTGTATTGTGCAAGCAATATCACATACACAAACCAAATTATTCCAACAACGATATTCTCGTTCGATTAAGTTACTAATATCTGAAACCAACGGAGTTGAAACGGATATTTAGTTCTACTTGCGGGCTCCGATAGAGTGCTCTTTGCAAAAGGTGCCCCGATATTGATTTTATCATTTACCATTCTAAGCTGACGCAAAAATAACCGATAAGCCAAAAATAACCGATGAGCCCAGCTTCCATAGCAAAAAAGAAAATTTATAACTTCTACGTATCTTATATTCTCCTGGTATTATTTACTCTAAACCAATGTTGGGCACAGGCTTTCTCCAAATAATAATTTATTATATAGTAATGGGTTGCATAATCATTTATATATAGTAAAGTGTATTTATATGTAGTATAATTTATATATAGTAATGGGCATATCAAGTTTATTAGCGTATTAAGTTTTGACAGCACACCGCCAACGCTGTAACAGACATTTTCGGAAAAATCAAGAAAGCATTATGCAGCGTATCGGGATTTTGTCAATTGGAAAATATTATAGGGTAGTAAATAATTTTCTGGAAAAGTACTTTTTAATCATTGTATTATACGAGTACATATGTTAATTAATACTACAATAAATAATTATTTCATTAATACTTTACTTTATTTGTATATACTCTGTAATGGATGATACTAGGACTGGCGGCTTTAATGTAAGCTGTTACTGTTTCGGAGTCTTTTAAAGACGATTCATGTTATGATAAAGTAGTAGATAAATTCTTGTATGCAACTGTTGATAAATAGGTATTAAAACATACTATTATGACGGCCGACTGGCGCAGTGGGCAGCGACCCTGCTTTCTGAGTCCAAGGCCGTAAGTTCGATTCCCACAACTGGAAAATGTTTGTGTGATGAACTTAAGTGTTTTCCAGTGTCTCTGTATATTATTCATAAAAATATTCATCAGTCATCTTAGTACCCATAACACAAGCTACGCTTACTTTGGGGCTAGACGGCGATGTGTGTATTGTCGTAATATATTTATTTATTATTTATTTATTTATCACACTCGGTTTCGCCTCGTGTAAACCCACGGTCGTGTTTTAATACCTCTTATTATACAACATATAGTAACATCGGGCGTTGATGAAGTGTGATTTAACGCCATCTTTACAATTGTCACCGTATTTAAAAACTTATAACTTTTGACAGAGAAATGCTCAATTTATTTCAAAACGATCTTATAAATCATATTGATGCTACGAGCCGGATTCCAAATGGAATGCAGACATTACTCGAATTTTTTCTGCTTTCCAGTCCAGTATCACGCGTAGTGTCGTGACGTCGCATAAGTCTGGTGTGCACTCTACATGCCAGTATGCATAATGTATGAATCGGATAGGCTTCTGATGTAATCATACACGTGGCACAAGACGGCACGTAAGGCCAATATGAATCTGGCTTTATATGCTATGTTACAAATAGACGATAGGCTTTTGATTCCAAGTATTGCACAGTGTTGTGTTAGCTTCCCCTTGCGGGAGACCGAGTTCGATCTCCGACACGCATCTCAAACTATTCGGAGTTACTTGCGTTTTTAATTTAATCAACATCGTCTCAAGAGCGTGTGTAGTCTACCAATTTGCTCTTGGCCGGCATGCTGGAATAAGTCTTAAGCCGTTCACATTCTAATTTATTAAAGCGAAACTTTGATTACATCGTCTCGAACTTTTTCGTCTGTGTGTTGCATGTCGCGTGACGGCCGGCCGTGGAGTAGTGATAAAGTGACAGGCGCTCGTCAGAGCAGCCGAGGCCAATATGGCGGCGCCTATAGTCCGCATCTACTGACCGTGTAGTGTATAGGCTATCACTCATTTTTGCCAGTGCTCCATATATTTTTTTTTTTACGGCAATACACACATCGCCATCTAGCCCCAAAGTAAGCGTAGCTTGTGTTATGTGTACTGAGATAGCTGATGAATATTTTTTTATGAATATAATACACATAAATACTTATAATATACAGATAAACACCCAGACACTGAAAAACATTCATGTTCATCACACCAACATTTTCCAGTTTTGGGAATCGAACCCACGGCCTTGGACTCAGAAAGCAGGGTCGCTGCCCACTGCGCCACTCGGCCGTCATATAATATTTAGACGCAGCGATTATAAAATATTTTTTTCAGTTTTTTAATATGTGTATATCATCTAAATAATTGTTAAGTATTATGTATATCGTATACTATGACACGGAGCTCAATAAAAATATTAGTCGGAGACATAGTCTACTTTTATCCATTTCCGTTATCATTAAAATTTCCCAAGTATAAAATTAATATTGATGAAGCTATTTTGAAACCCTCAATGAAATATTATTCCGAAAATTGTTAATTAAATGTCGGTAAAAAAAAGTTACTGCTAAGCTTTAACCGGGGTTTCATAAAACCACACAATTCTTTGTTTTCTATACTGATAAAAAGACAGAGAATTGCGGAAAATCTTCTAACTGGATACAAGCGAGAGTAGAGTAAAGAAATCCCTAGAAATAAGAAACCCATATCTCTAACAGCAAGTACTTATCGGCTATGATGATAAGCATAAAACTTTTGACACTTTCAGAACAGGAACTTGTCGTCAAGCAAGTGGTGAAAAAAAGGTTCTTTTTTTGTTCCAAAAAATCTGCAAAGTTGTTTAAATTTTATATCGATATCTCGGAATATTAATTGCCTTGTATGACTTGCGCTTAGCCGGCATTTTGTAAACTAATAAAGGGCTGAGTAACGGCCTTAATACGCTTTAATCCTATGCCTGTTTTAGACAGAAAAAAAACGGCATGATGACGTAACAAAGAATCGCTTAAAATTATTGTACTTATCGTTACGTATTATGAAATACGTAATATAAATAATATATTACGACTAGCTGTTGCCCGCGACTTCGTCTGCGTTTGATTTAGTTTTTTGATGTGGCATTACAATTTAGTTGTAGTTCTAAAAAAAATTTAAAGTATTCAGTATCGCTAAGCCTTAAATGAGGGGTTTGCTGCTGTCCGATGAGGAGTTCTGTCCTCTATCTCCAACCACATTCATCAGATCTACAAAGTTTGGGCAAAATTAAACACATATTATACCTCTATGGTACAAATATAATTATTTAAATCGGTTATAATTTGTCGGAGTTATGGTGTAAAATCGTCAAACACTTTCATCCCCTCTCCCAAAAGAACCGAGCTTAATGTCGGGATAAAAAGTATCCTATATTACTTCTAACACTTCCAAGAATATGTTTACAAAGTTGTAAGAGGATCGGTTCAGTAGTTTTTGCGTGAAAGCGTAACAAACAAACTTATACTGACATTTATAATATTATAGGGATAGGGATAGGGATAGGGATGAGAGATTGGTATTATTTTCAATAAATAAAACTGCAAAATCATGCGATCCGTCAGGTGAACCCGACGTTTTTTTTAATTTATAACTATTAGTTGCTAAGTTTTATGCTAACAATACCAAAATCAATAATCTTTAGCTTTGAAACAAAGACGCTCTAATTTGCCTATAACGTCATGTACGGCCATGACACCCGGCGAGCGTTTCGCGTGATATAATTTTTTGAAATAAAATTGGCAATTTATATCAGCAAAACCTTGAATTTCTACAATAAGATATTTTTTTGGTATAGTAGATACTTCCGAACATCATGGGGCAGTTTTTAAAAATACTTCAAATTAAAATAAATAAAGGGATGGAGTTTACAATCACATCTTTGAAATGGTCTATTCAAGAACGGTGTCTATCTAATGATAAAAAGTAATGTACTAATGACGAGTAACGACCTACCTTCCTGGCGCATTTCTGAGGTGTGGTATTTATTTATTTATTGCTTACATACAATTCTATAAATACTTCACTTTTTTATCGTCAAACTAAAAAATGTACTTAGGCATATGAATATGAAGCTCTATTAAGCATTGCAACATAATCGAAATTATTTTTAAATTATTCCCCATCAGATTTTCTTTGCTAAAGGCATTTTTTGCGGTGCGTCGGGAAAAAAATCTGTTACATTTGCAATTTGTAAAAAGGAGCATAAAATCATTTCTGTTTACATATTTTTTTAATGATAAAATAAACGAAAATTTAATGTCAAATTGTTTAAAATAATTAACATCTGCGATCTTTGATGCAATTATAATTAAAGTGGTAGAAGTAAAGTGTGTGCATTAGGACTCAATCGCCAATGGACATTATGAATTCCCGATTTTCCCCTGCCAGGAATCCAACCCGGTACCTCCTATACATAAATTCGCAGCGCCGTTGCGCCAGGAAGGTCGACAAACAAGGGTTTTGGGATATTGTCAACATAGGGATGCCAACCCGCCCAGTGTCTTATGGTGCGATGGGAAAATGGTGAAGAGGCAACGAGTTCCAACAGCTGAGGCGTAGGTGTCAAGCCTCATACGCCTGTAACCGGCAACCACGTCTTTCAGACTGGAAAGCAGCATTGAAGCTATGCGGCCGAAATTACCATGTCGGTACTTACCCAGGCGAGTTCTGTCACAAGAACCTCTATCTACTATTACAAGCAAACTTACAACAACATTACGTTGTTTACATGTGAAGGACTCACTGGAGAATCGATTTAAAAAAAAGTAGTCATAAAACTACCAGGGAAAGTGTATTGATTGTGATAATTGTTAGTGGATAGTTCTAGGTTTGTTAACTATTCCCAAACAATCTTCGTTGGATGAAGATGCGAAGTTATTACCGCGTTGTATCATAATAGTGTGGTTCCGAAGTTACGTTATAGCCTTGGTACAACTAGTTAATAGTTATACGATACATACTTTAACCCAGCTTGGTTCAAAAGGCAGATATCTGATCATGAGAACATGGCTTAATACATCTTAGCTGGAAAATTTAACAATAATATTATAATGTATTGGTGTTTGAGTTTCTCAGTGATTCTCACACTCTAAAAAAATGGTTATTCCTAACAAGATAGTGATTGTTGTGATCAAGCATCTTGATTCCATACGAGCCTAACAAGAACATAGATACATCAAATAAGATGATAATGATTGTTTATCATAATTCAATGGACTGGGCAACTGTATTGCTCCTATTATTGTTACTTAACTAAGGCATATTCTTAACTGATTCAATTTACGTACTTGTTTAAGCTAAATAATTAAAAATGATCTAATCATACAAAGAAGTAAATAATAATAGAAACAACGTATTTATTTGTTAGAATCAATGAACATAACTACATTGTTAGCTCAATCTATAATGAACTTGCTGCTATAACTAATCAGCTTTTGTTGTTATGTTTATTATCATAATTGTTATAATTTATATAACGTCAACTAAGAGAAAATCTCTCTTAGAGTTGGCTTTCTTTTTTTAGAGTGCACTGTCGCTCTCTCCGTTCTGAAGATAATCTTCTCCTAAAAATTCCTTCCCATAGTACTTCTTTCTTTTCTAAGTTCCTTTCAGATGATGCTGTTCGGCTCCATAGGGAACTCTCTCCCCTTTCAAATTAGGCGTGTGCAGTCACTACCGATACTGTTAGGTTTACAATAAAGTGTATTGTCATTTCATTTTTATTTTCATTTATTTTAATATTAACCCGTATTCAAGATAGATATTTATATGTATTCATAAGAAGACTAGCGCGAGCGGACCCGCGCGACTTCGTCCGCGGATGAGTCAAATTCGTATGTTCTCGCGGAATGTTATATAGAACTTTAAATAAATAATTCCGATATACTTACTACACATTTCCGTCGTATGGCGTCACGATTCCGATGCGTGCGTTGCGTGAACGGTCACGCAACGCACGCATCGGAATCTCTTCAAAAGGATATTTTTTTGCAGTTTTTGCAACATTTCTCATTAATGATGGTAGCCATTGGTCGTAGCATGATGTTATATAGCCTTATCAATTAAGGCCAATCCAAAAAAAAATCGAAATCGTAACAGCATTTTCTGAGATAAGAGCGTTCAACCAAACCACGACAGACAAGGCAGACTGACAAAAATTCAATAAAAATCTATTTTGGACTCAGTACCGATTATAAAGCATCCCCCGGTCAAAATTTTCAAAATATATTTAATGTACAGAAATCTTCCAGTTACAGTTTTATCATAAGTATAGATAGATAAAGAAATGCGTTATTTCAGAAATATTTAATAATACAGATGGAAAACATTATAGAGTTAGCCTTATTGCAATGCTACACCTACACCTGATGCTGCGTAACGCTATGTAATCCTTTGTTCCGGTCTGAAAGGTCTGGAAGGTCTGGGTCTGTGAAGTAAACTTAAAACTAAAGCTACGAGGGTTCCAAACGCGCCCTGGGCTAAGAAGAAGCCCACAACAAACTAAGCGGGGTATTCTATTTGTTATCACCATCTCACATTGTCATTTGAAAATATTTAAGAAGCAACCTGTTAAAAGCAATAGTTTACACCCAAGCTTTTTATCGTTTACGTTATCCTTTATACTTTAATAGGACATTTCTAAAAGCTTTCGCTTAGTAAAAACTTTGAACTTTTTTAGATTTAGATCTTTCTGAGATTTTTTATAGAGATTTTTTTAATAACAATAGATAAACAGAGTACAGACAGAAAATATTATCGCCCGTTTTCGTAACCCCGAGCAGTACTCATCTAACCAACTCCCACTCACTCAAAGCGATATCTCGACTGTAAATTAGAAAGGTGATATTGTTTGTGAAGTAATTATGTCTGAGTATTGCTGTTCCGAAGTTATAATGTTTCCGAACTAGCTGGAGTACCTTAATTACTTCCAAAAATTGCTTTTACAAGCTCATAACTTATACAAAGGAAGTCAGAAATGAACAGCCGAGGATACACAAATTATAAGTCGGCAAGTATTTTAAAGTGGAAAATTAATTTAAGGTAGTTTAAATGAGCTTTTAAATTTATGTAATGTATATTAAAGTAAGAAGTAAATATGGCTAACTTAAATGTACAAAGCGTTTTGTTTCGTCGTACTTCGCACCGCAGAGATCTGGAATGCCCTTCCGGCTTCCGTCTTCCCCAAAACCTTTAAAATGGGTTTCTTCCAATCAAGAGTGAATATGCAAGTGCGCTCCATCTTAGGCCGCATCATATTTCGGCCGCAAGCGCTAGTCTATACGTTAAAAAATAAATGTATTGCCGTGACTAAAATCTTTTAAATTATGAAAATCTTGGACTCTCAACATAGTGTACATAATTAAAATATATTAAGGATACAATTTAATAAAACTAAATTAAACTATGTGTAAACAACTCACTGATTGCCTGTATATAGAAGTAATTTTTCAAGTGTCATAGATACAAACAAATCTTTTGTTTATTCTCCTAGTCCACAGTTCGAGGTGAGTTATATAAACACTATGTGGATCAAGGATATTTGGAAGTAGCCAGTGATTACCTCCCGCGGCGGATCTAGGTCTGCTTACACGATTCCGCACTCGGTGTTATTGTTGGAAAAATGGAATGACGACACTATACAACGATATGAAGGTCAGATTTTTTTTTTTAAATTGCATCCCCGCAATGCTTCTTTGCTTTGGTAAACCCCTAATTAGGAACGGTTTACTAGGCGCGCGATTTTTTTTTTATTTCACTACATGTTACGATTATAAGTATACTACGTTTATGCAATTTAGTGCGTCTCGTATACAGGTCACAAGTGTCGTTTTTGCAAGTTTAGTATGTCTCCTATACAGGTAACCAGTGTCGTTTATGCAAGTATAGTACGTCTCGTATACAGGCCACAAGTGTCGTTTATGCAATTTAGTACGTCTCGTATACAGGACACAAGTATCGTTTATGCAAGTTTAGTATGTCTCCAATACAGATAACCAGTGTCGTTTATGCAAGTATAGTACGTCTCCTATACAGGTCACCAGTGTCGTTTATGCAAGTATAGTACGTCTCGTATACAGGTAACCAGTGTCGTTTATGCAAGTATAGTACGTCTCGTATACAGGCCACAAGTGTCGTTTATGCAATTTAGTACGTCTCGTATACAGGTCTCAAGTGTTGTTTATGAGAGTTTAGTACGTCTCCTATACAGGTAGCAAGCGTCGTTTATGCAAGTATAGTACGTCTCGTATACACGTCACTAGTGTCGTTTATGCGAGTTTAGTAGCAAGTGACCTTTATGCAAGTTTAGTACGTCTCCTATACAGGTCACCAGTGTCGTTGGTGCAAGTATAGTACGTCTCGTATACAGGTCACAAGTGTCGTTAATGCAAGTTTAGTATGTCTCCTATACAGGTAACCAGTGTCGTTTATGCAAGTATAGTACGTCTCGTATACAGGTCACAAGTGTCGTTAATGCAAGTTTAGTATGTCTCCTATACAGGTAACCAGTGTCGTTTATGCAAGTATAGTACGTCTCGTATACAGGTCACAAGTGTCGTTAATGCAAGTTTAGTATGTCTCCTATACAGGTAACCAGTGTCGTTAATGCAAGTTTAGTATGTCTCCTATACAGGTAACCAGTGTCGTTCATGCAAGTATAGTACGTTTCGTATACAGTTCACAAGTATCGTTTATGCAAGTATAGTACGTCTCGTACCCAGGTAGCAATTGTCATTTGTGCAACTTTAGTACGTCTCGTATACTGGAAGCAAGTGTCGTTTATGCAAGTATAGTACGTTTTGTATACACATCACAAGGGCTGTTTATGAAAGTTTAGTACGTCTCGTATACATGGTACAAGTGTCGTTTATGCAAGTTTAGTACGTCTCGTATACAGGTCACAAGTGTCGTTAATGCAAGTTTAGTATGTCTCCTATACAGGTAACCAGTGTCGTTTATGCAAGTATAGTACGTCTCGTATACAGGTCACAAGTGTCGTTAATGCAAGTTTAGTATGTCTCATATACAGGTAACCAGTGTCGTTAATGCAAGTTTAGTATGTCTCCTATACAGGTAACCAGTGTCGTTCATGCAAGTATAGTACGTTTCGTATACAGTTCACAAGTATCTTTTATGCAAGTATAGTACGTCTCGTACCCAGGTAGCAATTGTCATTTGTGCAACTTTAGTACGTCTCGTATATTGGAAGCAAGTGTCGTTTATGCAAGTATAGTACGTCTCCTATACAGGTAGAACGCGTCGTTTATGCAAGTATAGTACGTCTCGTAAACACGTCACTAGTGTCGTTTATGCGAGTTTAGTACGTCTCATATACAGGTAGCAAGTGACCTTTATGCAAGTATAGTACGTCTCGTACACAGGTAGCAATTGTCAATTGTGCAACTTGAGTACGTCTCGTATACTGGAAGCAAGTGTCGTTTATGCAAGTATAGTACGTTTTGTATACACATCACAAGGGCTGTTTATGAAAGTTTAGTACGTCTCGTATACATGTTACAAGTGTCGTTTATGCAAGTTTAGTACGTCTCGTATACAGGTCACAAGTGTCGTTAATGCAAGTTTAGTATGTCTCCTATACAGGTAACCAGTGTCGTTTATGCAAGTATAGTACGTCTCGTATACAGGTCACAAGTGTCGTTCATGCAAGTATAGTACGTTTCGTATACAGTTCACAAGTATCTTTTATGCAAGTATAGTACGTCTCGTACCCAGGTAGCAATTGTCATTTGTGCAACTTTAGTACGTCTCGTATATTGGAAGCAAGTGTCGTTTATGCAAGTATAGTACGTCTCCTATACAGGTCACCAGTGTCGTTTATGCAAGTATAGTACGTCTCGTATACACGTCACTAGTGTCGTTTATGCAAGTATAGTACGTCTCCTATACAGGTCACCAGTGTCGTTAATGCAATTATAGTACGTCGTATACAGTTTGCTAGTGTTGTTTATGCAAGTTTAGTACGTCTCCTATACAGGTAGCACGCGTCGTTTATGCAAGTATAGTACGTCTCGTATACACGTCACTAGTGTCGTTTATGCGAGTTTAGTACGTCTCATATACAGGTAGCAAGTGACCTTTATGCAAGTATAGTACGTCTCGTACACAGGTAGCAATTGTCAATTGTGCAACTTTAGTACGTCTCGTATACTGGAAGCAAGTGTCGTTTATGCAAGTATAGTACGTTTTGTATACACATCACAAGGGTCGTTTATGAAAGTTTAGTACGTCTCGTATACATGTTACAAGTGTCGTTTATGCAAGTTTAGTACGTCTCCTATACAGGTCACAAGTGTCGTTAATGCAAGTTTAGTACGTCTCGTATACATGTCACAAGTGTCGTTTATGCAAGTTTAGTAAGTCTCCTATACAGGTCACCGGTGTCGTTGATGCAAGTATAGTACGTCTCGTATACAGGTCACAAGTGTCGTTAATGCAAGTTTAGTATGTCTCCTATACAGGTAACCAGTGTCGTTTATGCAAGTATAGTACGTTTCGTATACAGTTCACAAGTATAGTTTATGCAAGTATAGTACGTCTCGTGTACAGGTAGCAGGTACAGTAATACAAACTCTTATGCTCTATGTTTATCTCTCTGTAGCTACTTTTTTCTTTGGTGGACAATAAAAGTGTATTCATTCATGCATTCGATACAAACCTCGTTTTGATTTACGATGATGCCGAGCTGTAAAATAAAACAAAAATATCATTTTCATAAGTAATTTATAACAAAAGAGTTTTTTAGCTATATAAAACGGTTTTGGGTTTTTTTTATTGCAACATCAACAGTCTAATTACGACCCACTACTGGACACAGACTTCCTATCTTAAAGGTTTTTGAAAAAAGACCTGCAATTTCTATTATATGCTAGCATGGGGTGGTCATTTCCTTAATCCGGAATGGTACTGAGATTTCTATTTCAGACAATTTTATCATCATATAAAGTTATCGTTATTCAATGTGTGTTTGTACATTAATATTGTGTTCTATTTCTAGGTTTCAAATCCATACTAATGTTTTAAATGCAAAAAAGTGTGTCTGTTTGTTTAATTGTTTGTCTGGTATCTATGTCCGCCTCAAATTCAGCTCGCCTCACCGATCTTGGTAAAACTTCTCAGTTATGCGAGTGTACACGCAATCTCCAAAATTGTATTTGTTTAATGTGCATGAACGTATTGCAATCAGAGTATGGAGACCTTGAGTCAAGGTCTCCGCAGATTTAGATTTCCAAAACGGCATTCGACGTGGTTTTTCAAGGTTAAGACGGACAGACTGACAGACACACGCACACGCACACGCACACGCTCACGCACACGCACAAAATTGTAACCTATAGATAGCAAATAGGCGTATTGAGTATTGAATTATATTTTTACCACTTTATACTGAAGAAGGGCTCTTTGAAAGAATTTGCTACAGGCCCCGCGCTTGCTTAATCTGGCACTGACCTTGACACCATATTTTCTTTACCGTCCGCTGCCATTACCTTTTAAATTAAAACTTCAGATTGCTTCCAAAGATATAGAAAATATCTATAGTACACAATCAAAGCGTTTGCCTTCCAATAAAGCTCAGCTAATAAATAAGATTTCCTTGTTTATTGACAGAGCACTGAATGGCAAACGATCATGAATTATTCAAAGATAATAAGATAAAATAACTCATATTTCTCGGCTCTGTAAACATAGAAAACAAGCAGATTTAATGAATATTATTATGCTAACTTAATTTTCGGTAATAGGCCCTCAGACCTAGCAAAGTTGATAGAAATAATATAACTGTAAATCATATGATATAGATACCAGAATAGGCAAGAGACTTTTGTCCACGGGAAAAGGACAAAATATTTATTTTCTCCCACTGTGTTATCTAGTCCCCGATCAGGGGTGGAAATAATATCCAAATAACCTACGTGTAATATCAAACGAGGATAAACTTATGCCTATCTGTCCTTATCCTATTCGTCGTTGTCGTCGTGCTTTGACAAGTGTCCTAATGAATTTTATCCCTTGTCAGTGGATAAAATCTGGTGATACCTGGTGATAATTTTTACCACCTGCCTATACTTGCCGTGTAGATACTACATAAGCTCTTGACCGGAATAGAAAATAGCCTATTTCATTTTTGGGTCTGTTACTAGCTCTAGGTTTCAGTTTAATGTCACTACAGAAATAACATGATTAGTTTAAGTAAAACTTCTTTACGCGTGACTACGGAATAACTCAGATTTTTTTCTGACGGAAGTAACGCTTACCTCAGACGTCTGTGTAGTTTCCGCTATTTAAAAATAATAATTTGGATTGGTCGTAAGTATATGTCATATTCTCCACGCTTCTTGACTTGTACGCCATCTAGTGGCAAATATCATAAGTAATCAATTAGGATTATTTATTTCCATTATTTTCAAACGAATCAATTGTGTTAAATAAATTATTAATACATTTCCTGACGCTTGCGATATTCTATAATATTCAATGACAAGATTATATTGACATGTGCTGATCTAACCTTCAATTTTCTTCTCTCAATTTTTCTATTTAACAAAGTAAAAAATATTTATAAAATGTAAAAGTGATATTAATGAATTTTAAATAGAATATAAAAATAAATAGTGAATATTAAATAAAATGGCGGAGTCCCAGGAACATTGTACTCTTTCATCAATAAATAAAAATAAAAGTTTTACTTCAATCGCGCGTAAAGGGTACACGCACACATTTTTTTTTTATGAAATAAATAAATACCCCTATTATTTTCCATTTAAGCTTCGCGTTTCGTTAAAGATACACGACCTAACGAAATAATTTAAATGTAGGTAGCTGTCAAAAGATAAAAATGTAAGGCAATGAGTCCATTACATACTCGGAAACTGTATTTATATTACTTTTCAGACGGACTTATTTATTACGCCTTCAAAAAGGTTAAATCTCTACTGTATTTTTTACAATGTAAACAGTTAATTTTTCCTCACTTCTTAGTGTAAAGTATGTTATAAAAATGAACAATGTTATAGAAATGAAAGCTAAGAACTTTTTATTATATTATAAAAACTGAAAATATTTTTTCTCATTTGTGTTTTTAAATATTTGAATTATTGAAGATAAAGACACTAAGGGTGAATATTAAATTTATTATAAATTGAAAATTTATAAAACCCCTGACACTTGATCGTTGATCGTCGCCTTTCAATTCTATGTATATTATATAATACTAGTCCTATAAAAAATGAGTTGTTAAAAATGAGGTCTAGGAGGAAGCTGCCGGGTTGCTTTTTGGCATGATCAATCTAATTCTACTGAGCGACGCAATGGCTCGCAGTACAGAATTACCTACATACAAACTGGATTTATTAGTGTACTACCTGCTGTATACTGTATTGCTATTTAATGGTTAATATATGATAAACTTATAAACTTATGAGATTTTAGAGGAATGTGCAGCGTCCAAATAAACTCATGTGAGTTTCAGGATGCGAAGAATAATAATTCTAGTAGTTTGTGTAATAAAATAAATAAATAAATAAAATAAATAAATAAATAATTAAATCTCGTCAATAAGTATAATTGGGCCTGCGAAGGTGAGACGGGGCATTGAAGTTGTCGTAACCAATTCGGCATCCCACTTCATCGCGCTGCGGCATTCAAAGGATCATTTACGTATTCAGTTACTAATGACCGTTTGTTATTTATTAATATTTTTATAGTAGTTTCCTGTGGAACACTATGTGTGGACGGTTATATATAAATATACGTTAGTTTAATGTGCCAACCTAAGCTGGTTAGACTGTTTAAAGCCTTGCTTGTACAATAAACTTACGTTCCTTATGAAAGCTCAGCCCGGCTTATGGCTTAGTTGTAAGACTCTATTTCCACACAAAGTTCGACTTTAAGCTCTAGCAATAGGTTAGGAACGCTAAACTCTCATTCAGGCAATTCGCAACTGTGTCCGTCCGCAAATAATATTATAATCCGTCATTTATACAATACTAGCGTAGGTGCCCAGCCCGCTTCGCCGGGCTTTAATTTAAGTTTCAAAATATATTAAATCATTTATTTCTCTACGTATTCATTCTCTTCTATCCTCTTCTCGAGCGGGTGAGAATCTACACCCATGTACACCCAACAATAGAATATCATCATAGTAGATAAAAGCTGTATTTGACAGTTTGAGAGTTCAAAAATAGGAGTGCTCCGATCGTCACCAAACTTTACAGGATTACTCGCCAGGTCAATCCGGAGATTCCCTGAAAGTTTCATTGAAATCAGTCCAGCCGTTTCGGAGCCTATACGGAACATACCCACACACTTTCTCTTTTATATATATATATATCATATGTGCTAGACAGATTATTTAACTTGATGTTAGTGCACTCATATTATCCTGTAAGTGTTATACTAATAAAAAAAACATCATTTAAGTTTTGAAAGACTGGGTTTTTTGACATGTCGAGAGTAGAGCATCACCTCACGCTCCGCTTATGAGGCGTGCAAAATAATTTCGACAAATTTTATTGCAATGCCCCGGCGGGGCGTCATGTCTCTTATGTATGTACATGAGGCAATTAACAAACAATAAACAATAAGCAACTCGCTTCTAACTGCCATTCTCCTAATCGGTTAGCCCGCTACCATCGAAGCTGCATCATAACTTACCATCAGACGAGATTACAGTCAAGAGCTAACTTGTTGGTGAACAAAAAAAAACATGGTAGTACTTCCCCGGACGAGCAAACAAGGTTCAATCGCTAAGAACTGCACTTATTCGTAA
The DNA here is from genome assembly GCF_905163445.1 of Pararge aegeria. Taxonomy (NCBI): domain Eukaryota; kingdom Metazoa; phylum Arthropoda; class Insecta; order Lepidoptera; family Nymphalidae; genus Pararge; species Pararge aegeria. The sequence goes on from NC_053183.1 coordinate 4,283,672, forward strand.
AGTTACGTAAGTACTTGAAAACAATAATTAAAATCGATACCTATTACTCATATCAATTATCTAACATTCTTGTTAGATAATTTTCTAAATCGTTTTCCACTTGACCCCGCAACGAGCACCACGGCAAGGTCTTTTCCATGCCCGTAAAGCGGTTCAGCGACCTTCACTCGCGTAGTACGCAACGGGACGTGTAAATATTTCGAACTAAAATTAATTTATCATTACCTGCGTTATAACCAAAGCAATATTTCTGATACTTTTTATGAAATAAATTTTTAACTTTCATTAATATTTTTTTTTTATTTTAATTTTGAATTACTTTTAACTTTATGAGAAGTAGAAAAAAAATGAATGAGCCACCCATTACTGGCCCAGTACAGAGCTCGGGTCTCCCACAGTGAGAAGGATCTAGGCCTTATTCCACCACGCTGGTCCAGTGCAGATTGGTGGACTCCTTTGACAACATAATGTTGAACTCCCACAGGTTCCCTCACAAGGTTATCCTTCAAAGTGATTTTGTACGTGATTTTCTCAAAACACACATAATTTAGAAAAGTCTACTAGGACTAGAACTCGGTACCTAGTTCCTCCGACAGTGGGCCAAGCTGCTAAAAAGCGGTAATAGTCTACGGCCTTGTGGTTATGAGATCCAATTACACCTTAATAACTAAGTTATCTTGTAAAACAGCCCTTCTGGTCTCTTGAAACATAACTCAATCGATCGAACATTAAATGTAGCTATTTATATACACAGCATAGAAAGAACAGTATCACTACATTTGATTAAAGGGTAAGAGATAATGCTGGCCATTGCTTGCACTACATAGTCACTTGCTTTTCACGACCTCGTTTGCGCAGTGGTGAGTACTTTGGGTATCCAGTTAGGTGAGATTCGAGTAGAAACCGATTAGGGGTGAGAGTTTAAAAAAACTGCGATACCCCTTAACTTAAAGTCTTAAGATGCTAGCGAGCTATATATACCCAAGAAATTAAAAAAGTTATACTTTCAAATTGTAGTTTGCAGTTGATCTACTGAGTATTTATTTACACTGTGCACATTTTACAAGATGTAAGGTAATTTACTTCCCTCACCCGTAATTGATTAACAAATTGCGGTTCAAATAGAATATAGTTGCGGTGCAACCCCTCGCTAACTTACTCGTGCTGTAAAGTATTTGTTGAAATATTTTAAAGTTTCACAAAGGGTTTTCTCTCGTTACAATGGCTCAGCAAGTCACGAAGCTGTATAGGGCATATAGTTCCAAAGGTAAACTTAACGTGTGTAGACCACTTAATTCTTTTTACGAATTCTCTGGCGCGGTTTTGCGCTGTGTTTAAAATGTAGTTAAAAAATGGAAATTATAATTTCTGTATTGTATCTTGCCCACAAAGACTTGCTGTCAATAAATTTATCTTTCCGGTGCGATTCGCGTAGACACTGATTAGAGGTGTTGGTTTAATAAAACTACCATATTCACATACGGGTAAGCTCGTCACGATCTTAGACTACAACGTCACCAGGTGAGATTGTAGTCAAGGGCTAACTTGTAAAGGAATAAAAAAATATCTTAACGAGTCTAATCAAATTTTATCAGTAAGAGAATTATACTGGATACCCATCGGCAGGGTTATTATTCTCGAGGTTTAACTAAAAGGAACGTTAGAATGTTGTACGCAAACATGATTAGAGATGTTAGTAATATTCCATCCATTAATTACAGTTTTATTATAGATACTTATAGCAAAACGGTAACGGTTAGAATTCTCTACATTGAAGAATTTTTTTTGAATGCACTCTATAATCGATATAATCGATTAGAAACAGTCATAGGTTAATTGAGAGTTGAATAATAAGAAAAAAAGTAGGTCGACAGGCGTCATCGAACGAGTTGCAGGGTGTTGGTGGACGCAATTCGAAACTCCTCATAAAATGTTTACTTACTCAGTTTATAATAAATATGTTTATTTATCTACCAACACAAACAAATTAACATACGGAGTAACTTAAAATGTAATACTTAATTGTTTTCAGTCTATGATGTCTCGTGCCAATAAAAAGGTTTAAAGAGGTTCTGACTCAGCCGAATGTTGCGGATACTAATACCCACAACGCTGGTCTTCTGTCTGTTCTGAGTTAAGGGAAGTCCTGCTAAAAAGGACATGTTCGGAGATAAACAGTAAGAAAGAAAATTTCATATTTGTAACGAAAAGAAATCGATATTTTTTTTTTTTTCTTTTAGCGACAATACACACATCGCCATATAGTCCCAAAGTAAGCGTAGCTTGTGTTATGGGTACTAAGATAACTGATGAATATTTTTTATAAATAATATACATTAATACTTATAATATATAGATAAACACCGAGAAACTGAAAAATATTCATGTTCTTCACACAAATATTATCCAGTTGTGGGACTCGAACCCACGGCCTTGGACTTAGAAAGCAGGGTCGCTGCCGACTGCGCCAATCGGCGGTCAAACTATGACTCTAAAAAACACGGTGGTAGGCTACAGATCGTAAACAACGGCATCGCGCCGTAATAGACCGCTGCAGACAGCAAAAATGTAAGTACACAAAATACTTGCGATATGGGATTGTATTAACAGTGACAGTCCCAGTTTTTCGCATATTTACATTGCTCTTAAACGTAATATTTGATAAGTGACTTCATTTGATAACTAGTTAAGTAATTAAAACTGCTAAGTGGACCACCAACTACTCAGTAGATACTTTCAGCAATGAAGTACTCAATATTCTAGAAACGATATCACCAATGAAGTGGTTGCGTTACACATTGCTGTCCAATGGGCTGCAAGTGGCTACAGCGAGTCTCGGACGCTTGATATTTCACACATCATCATTAGAAATGCGACATGATTTGTTTATCGCTTAACTTTACAAACGCACCAATCTTGATTTAATGTTAGCTTGCAAGAAATATGGACATACAATATTATATCTGTCTCCTGAAAATAAAAAATATGTATACAAAAATTTGTAAGAACGGCTTAGCTTTTAAATTGTACATAGGTAATAAAGTTGTAAACTCCATGTGATGGAATGCAGTCTAAGATGGTAGCGGGCTATCCTGTTAGGGAGTATGATTGTCTCACCCCTAATCGGTTTCCACGCGACATTGTACCGGAAAACTAAATTGCTTGGTGGAACGTCTTTGTCGATAGGGTGGTAACTAGCCACGGCCCAAGCTACCCACCAGAGCAGCCCATAGAAAATTCAGAAATTATGCATTCCCAATTTGCCCCTGCCTCCTACTGCGAGACCTCCTACTTAAATTCGAAGCGCTCACCGTTGCGCAATGGAGGTCGTCAAAACCCGGATGCTTTTAGTATTATTCAGGATCTCCAGGATAAAAACTTCTGTGTGGAAAATTTGGTCTAGATCGGTGTGGTCAAGCCAAACACAAGTAACAAAAAAAATACAAATAACTTCGCATTCATAATTTTATAATGTATTATTTGCCATTCAGGTGACCATCTACCTACGCATAGATTTTATTAAACATGTCTGCTCTAGCTTAAAGTAGATACATTATTTCTCAATAAGTGTACTTGATAATATGTACTTCAGGAAACTATAAGAAGGATTAATTTAAGATTATGAAGTTACTTCAGTTTTCTATTTCTAGTAACATTGTTTTAAACGTTTTAGATTTTTTATTTTTAAATAATGTTTCAAAAAGTTTCAATCTTTGTGTTTTGCTTTATATGTCTTTCGAACGGTAAGTATTGCTGAATTTCGATTTCAGAACGTTGCAAAATAAAACGCCACCCATGTTACGTGGCCACTCGTTGCACTCTTCCGTTTCAACCATTTTTTACGATGTTCATTTAGATGCCTAAATAAAATTCAGCCAGTATTCTTTGCATCATTCCACGCGGCATGACTTGTACAGCAATTAATATAGTTATAAATAAAAAACCGGAATACCTCACTGAGTTAAAGCTTAGCTTAGTAACTCATTATTTCAGTCTAGAACAATTTACTTAACCGTGTACAGCCGAGCCTTTATGCCGAATTAGCGTATCCAACAAATCAAATATTTTAAATAATAAGGTTTATTTGTAAATATATGATCGCTATGTGTTTGCTGGTAAATCAATGTCGTTGTGAATGTAGATCAATAATTCTTTTGATTCGTGTTTTTTTTTTTTTAATATAATGGTTACTTGCTATGTTTTTTGCTCCTTTTTTTTTAATAAGTGTAATTGGCTTCTGGTCGTTCTAATTAATAAAAATAAATGAATAAATAAATAAAACTTCTTTTGGAAAAAAAATTATTTGTCGAAAATAATAAAGGCACCTCTTTTCTATGTTTTTTCCTTTTACGCCATTGGTTGCCTGGAAGAAATCGCTATGTAGCGATAAGGCCACCAAATTGTACTCTCTTGATATGTATTTATATCTTTGTAACTACTTTTTTTTTCTTTGGTGTACAATAAAAGTGTATTCATTCATTCATTCAAGGCACGGTTGTGGTCAAGAACAAAAACCTTTTTTTTTTTTCAATGCAAATAATTAATTTAAGTTTTATTTTTTTAAATAGTTTTCTTATAACTAGGGTTCCTTCTCCCGAATACGTTCTACCAGCCAATACCTCGCATAGTGGGGGGCGAAGATGCTCCTGACGGAGGGGCCCCGTATCAGGCGTCCTTGAGATCCTTATTCAACTCTCACTTCTGCGGTGGTTCCATCATCAGCAGCAAGTGGGTTTTAACAGCTGCTCATTGTACTGTCAGGTAAGGTTATTAGGATTCCATTTCCAAATAATAATAAATTTATACCACAGAATTAAAAACATACAGAACCCGTGTACACGACTTATATTGAAGCACCAAAAACCAATCCACTTTGGTAGTGTATCTCGAACAAACGGTTAGTCACTTCATACCAGTTGTATAGTCATTTAGCAGTTGACAGCAATATTTTAGCTCTAATGGTCTAAACTCTTACCATAAAACGGGAAAATGGGTGAAAGTTCCTCTGCTAGCAACATTTCGGGGGTGTAAAGTGTGACGTGCGCGGAATGTTTTCACTGTTTTTGGACACAATGCACTGCATACAATAATCGCCAAATGAGGATTATGTATGTTCTTAATTCTGTGGTTTATTTCATATAATATATATATAAATTACATAAAACTTTATACAATTACCTAAAATAAAATACACACTTACATAAAACATCTTTTACTGGAAGAAATCGCTTTGAAGTTTGGTGTATACGACCAAATTGTATACGGTGTTATGTAATACTTTTTGTGGTGTGCAATAAAAGTATATTCATTCATTCAACATAAAATACAGACTTACACAAATAGCATATAATAATTATAATTTTACTAGATGTGCCCTGCGGCTTCGCTCGCGTAATTTTGGGAGGCAGCGTACTGCTACATAGTCTACACCTATAGTCATACTTGAGATTTTTGGATTTTTTCACAAACATTTTTTTATCTTACGTAATTTTTTCTCAATGAAAAGTATACTATATTATTTCTAATACCTCCAAGAATATTTATAAAAAGTTTCATGAAGATAGGTTCAGTAGTTTTCGCGTGAAAGCGTAACCAACGTTTCGTTTCACTTGTGAGGCAAAATGGATAAAAACACAAGAAAATCTTCTTTACTTTTTTTGTTAATTTTATAAATTTAAAATGCATATAATAAAATTATAAAAAGCAATGATATGTCATCTCTCGTTTCAAACGTGTCTCATTGTAATATGGACCTTTGAAAAAGTAGATCGAAATTGCAACGTTTCCTACTACAGTCGCTATAAGACTGATGTAAAAGGCATATACTAATTTCGGCATCGACGGCAGGAGAGCCGTAGCTTAATTGGAGACAACGCTCAGGCCGCATTTGCCAGAGAGTCGCGGGTTCAAATCCTGTCGGTTCCGACATTTTTTTATATGCATTTTAAATTTATAAAATTGATAATTCCTCCAAGTGTAGGTGAAAACACTAATAAAAATTATAAAAAAAGAAAAAAAAATCTTCTTTACGTTAAAATCTTCTGCAGAAGGACTCCTCTATCCAAGAGTTATAGTAAACTATAAAAGTAAAACATGTAGATTCAATTTCAGCCAATCAAAGCACACAATGAAAGTAGTAGTGGGAACGAACAGCCTCACCCACGGTGGGGAGAAGTACTCCGTGGACAAAATAATAGTCCACGAGAAATACAACAGCATGCTAATCAACAATGACGTCAGCGTAATCAGAGTGGATACCGAGATCGAGTTCAGTGACCTTGTGCAGCCCATAGCGTTGCCTGACCGGAATACTGAGGGTGGAGCTGATCTTATACTCACTGGCTGGGGAAGACTTTCGGTAAGACTTGTTTCTTTGATTAGATAGTAGGGATTTTCTTTAGTAAGAGAGCGTGACGGTTCAACCTAACTTACTACCTATGTAAAATCTGAGAGCGGTGCGCCATAAGAAGTTTTCACTTCAAAAAGAAAATAATATTGTACAATACTGTACTTAACTACATGAAATTACATTCGTTAAAAACTAAATAAGACACTAAAAACACCCAAAGAGAGTGAGATAGGAGTTATAGACACAGTAAATAAATATAAATATACTACGACAATACACACACCCGTAAGACTTTTTATCTTTGAATAGATAGTAGGGATTTTCTTTAGTAAGAGAGCGTGACGGTTCAACCTAACTTACTTACTACCTATTTAAAATCTGTGAGCGGTGCGCCAAAAGAAGTTTTCACAATAAAAAGAAAATGATATTGAACAATACTGTACTGAACTATATGAAATTACATTCGTTAAAAACTAAATAAGACACTAAAAACACCCAAAGAGAGTGAGATAGGAGTTATAGACACAGTAAATAAATATAAATATACTACGACAATACACACACCCGTAAGACTTTTTATCTTTGAATAGATAGTAGGGATTTTCTTTAGTAAGAGAGCGTGACGGTTCAACCTAACTTACTTACTACCTATTTAAAATCTGTGAGCGGTGCGCCAAAAGAAGTTTTCACAATAAAAAGAAAATGATATTGAACAATACTGTACTGAACTATATGAAATTACATTCGCTAAAAACGAAATAAGACACTAAAAACACTCAAAGATAGTGAAGTGAGATAGGAGTTATAGACACAGTAAATAAATATAAATATACTACGACGATACACACATCGCCATCTAGCTCTAAAGTAAGCGGAGGTTGTGTTATGGGAACTAAGATGACTGATGAATAATTTTATGAAAAATATACATAAATAACTATAAAATACAAATAAGCATACATTTTCCAGTTGCGGGAATCGAACCCACGGCCTTGTTCTCAAAAAGCTGAGTCGCCTACTGCGCCAATCGGCCGTCGTAGCCAAGTATTATATAAGCTAAATATATATTACAACAACAAATATATATTAAACTTATTTATATACTGTGCTATAGAGTTGTGTGAAACTCAGGTTATTAAAGTTAGAGACATTTTGGAGGTGCTTAAATTGAAACTTATTTTCTTTAGATGGGCAAAATACCACAGAAAAAATACTGTTAACTTGTTGTGTAAGGAAGCAATCTTAAAGAGTAGCGGGTTTTGCGTAGATTCGCAGCATTTTTTGTCGTTTGGGACCATCCTACCAAGACAAGTTACCAAATTAGACGTGGCCAAAGCCCACTTGATCCAACCCAAGAATATTCCCAATCTGTACCTACCGGGTAATGAACCAGGGACGGATCGCAGCACCCACCACTGTGCCAATATCAACAAATAAGCAGTTACATACATTACTTGTCTAAACTACAACGATTCAATCACATCAATTATTTCATGTATGTGATGGATACGTTACTACTCACTGTGCTATTTATCAAAATGAAAATATTTCATTTTACCTGAAAAACGTTTTCCCGCCCGCTACTTTGAAAGAACTCATTAGCGTATATGAAAAGGTGCTATGATGCTTGAAGCAGGGCCACGGGCGATGTATATTTTATAAGCGGTCTTTAAAAATGTTTCCATAGAACATAGAAAGAGTACAGACCGACTATTAAGTAAAGTGAGTAGGGGGAAATTTTTCGCTGTAGCTCTTTGCCCAGCATTGGGACATCATAACGGGCTTGTGATGATGATGATGATGAGTTAAGAAGCCAATGTTCAGTATGTATGATAGGTGGGATCAGAAGTAGCTGGTACCTTATTTAACTAACATATCCGATATATTCAAACTCTCTTTGGCGACCCCTACACTTAACAATGAAATTGTATAATTTCATCGTCGGTTGACGGTGCAAAGTATTAGTAGAGATTATGACATAGCTGTTCAGTGGAAGTACTACTGACATTCTTATATCTACCACAAAGCAAGCATTTCTGTGTTCTGATCTGAAGGGCACGGTTGCCGGTGTAATCACGAAAAAAATAAGATTCAACACCTACGCCTCAGATTGGTGGACACAGAGCGACACTTAACAGGTCGTTTCCCTCGCATATTTTGCAACATGTTGCCTTGTTGGATTATGGGGATATCTGCTTGATCCGACAATTTACCATATCAACTCATTAGCAGTCAACTACAGGGCACGGGTCTCGTCCACAATGAGAAGGGATTAAGGCTGTAGTTGGCCCAGTGCTGACTAGTGGACTCCACACGCCTTTGAGAACACTATGGAGAACTATCAAGCATGCGGGCTTCCTCACGATGTTTTCCTTCACCGTTGAAGCAGGTGATATTTTAATAGCTTAAAAAACGGACATAACAGATAAGTTAGAAGTGCGTGCCGGGATTCATACTCGGCCTCCCCCCAAAGCGAAGTACAGTGCCTATGATGTCGCGTAGAAACCCACTACCATTTAGCATCGTCACTTACCTAAATTTTAAATTGCAGTCAAGGATTAAATGGTAAAAAAAATTAAGGTGTAAAATACGAAATTACTATATATATAGCTACTATTTTAATATCATGATGAACAAGCTATTTCCCACGAATCCGTGCGCGTATTTTTCCCGGGATGAAAGTTAACTATCCGTGAAAAGCGGTGTCTAAAAACACATTTTCGCATCAAGAATGAAGAATGAAGAATGAAGATGATGAATGAAGTCAGTTGAAACGAATAGCGGTATAAGTGTAAGCCCACTGGGCATAAAACGGTTAGCCGGTACGCAACAGCTTGTCATCCTTCTATAGCATTCATAGTTCTGAGTTTATAACCGAGACTAAGTGTTCAAAGTGAATACGAAATAGTTAGGTATATTAAAAACGTATGAAAATTCTAAATTAAAACTTGAACCTTGCTTATACTTTCTTTTTTATTATTTAGACAATATTCATATAAAAGTTAAGGGGGTTGACCACAGACGAAAATCGAAATCTACCCATAGAACCCATATATATTGTCATAACCACTCCTTAAAAACTTTTAACTTAGAGGAGAAATGGAAAAAAAACACAAAAGATTTCTGTTATTTTTTTAGGCGATATGCAGATATCAAACTTTGGGTATAGTCTCGGTACACCGTCAGGAGAAAGGCAATTTACATTTATGCTTTTTTAATTTTTTTTTTGTAAATTTTGCTTTTTATGTGAGTACTTGTATGTTATATAAATTGTTCCTATTGTAATTAGTTAAGAATCAAACGTCATTAAGTTCTGAATCCATACTAAATATCGAACAAACCTTTCACTACTGCATGGCACTTCGATATGATATGCCAAGTTCTCCTGCGGATGTACGCCGCACGTGGCGTCCTTTGGTAACGCAGCGGTGCCTTTGACAATATGCGGCACGGGCTAAGACGGTACGGCACAAAGGCGACTTTATCTAAATGAATGGCCTTTAAATGGGATCAGTTTCTATAGCTAAGTTTCTACCCTACCAAAAACCGCTTTCGCTTAAAAAAACTTCTCTAATTTCAGTATCCAGGCAGTCTGCCTGACAAACTGCAGATGATCCAGCTGTCAGCACTGAGCGTTGATGACTGTCAAAAAATATACACCAATGTCAATGACGTCTATGACAGCCAGATTTGCTCATTGACTAAAGCTGGCGAAGGCGCTTGCCATGTAAGTACTTATTTTAAGTTAGCTGAAGCAAACGTGATAGCCCAGTGGTTAGGACTTCGACTTTCGGGGAGCCGATTTCGAATCCCAGCACGCACTTTTAACTTGTCTAAGTCTCGTTTTAAGCTTTTAAAATATAACTTGCCTAGTAGGAAAACATTGTGAGGAAACATGCCTGAGAGTCCTCCATATTTTACTCAAAGGTGTGTTGAGTCCACCAATCCGCACTGGGCCAGCGTGGTTGATTTCGGCCTTAACCCCTCATCACCGTGTGAAGCGACCCGTGCCCTGTAGTTGGCCTGTAATGGGTTTGATATGATGAAGCCAAAATTGTTTGTTCCACCATTATTACGGTTTTTTTTATAAGGAATAGGTTTTCCAGGGATAAAAAATAGCCTATGTTACCCTCCGACCTTTTAACTAATTATATCCCAAATCAAGTTGATTGATTGCTCGGTTAGGGAGTTAAGGAAGTTTAAAAAAACATACAAACACACTTCTGCACGTATAATATATGCGAGGTTTGAAGCAGATGGGAACTATTTTTTTTAACCTTTGAAAACAGCTAAGAGAGAGAGAATTATAATATTTTAGCTGAAGTTGATAAGGTAAGATGTAAATCTATTGCTTAAAGCTTTAGTATCATTATACTATTTCGTAATCCATTCATCCATGATCCATGATGCTGATTTTTTTTTTTTTAATTTTACTACTGCTAGCCCTTATCTGAAATCTCACCTGGTGGTGAGCGATGATGCAGTCCAAGCTTGCGGGCTAACTTGTGAGGCATAAGGGCAGTTAAATGTTAAACCTATACTGCAAATCTATCTGTAGCCTTAGTACAATATTATTGCTCTCGCAACTGAGAAATTGTTTTCGCACATAAAACTCTGTATCCTCAAAGTAAAATGGACCTAATTTTAGTCGGCTTAGAGTTGTAAATTTGTTTTTATTTTAAAAACGCTCTGCTAAGCTATGCAAGCGTGCTAAAGAGTTGTAGGCAAATTTGAGCTTTAATTCGTTGTGAATAAGATGTACTTGTAGTTTTACTCCGATGTTCAATTATATCGATACACGAAAATGGCTCCTCGATTTTAGCGAGCAAATCTTGTACTTAGGCTACGCTATCGCAAATATATATGTATATATCGTTGTGGTTAATGTGTGCGTAAGAGTTTCGTAACCCAGTCACCAGGTGGCATGTTTGAAAACCGTGGGGTTATAGTCCGACATAACCTCTTCGCCCCTCGTGGTATCCATTGGGAAACGCCACGATAACAAACCACGGGTGAAGTCGGAGGCTTCCAGACCAGGCCTGAGAATATGCAGAAATTATCAATTCTCAAATTGTCTCCTGGATTGAACCTGGGACCTCCAACAGAGCTCACCCCTGCTAGCTCGTCAAAAGTTTACCAAAGCCGCTCTAAATTTTAAGAAGGCAATTTTTGGCTTGTCTGAAGTTTAGTTTGTAGTGCGCTTTATTTGAACATGTCCATTCGATTGAATTAGCTTATTATATGACATGCCATATCAAATTCACCAGCTCTATGCAATGGATATTTGAAAGGCTATTCTGGTGTTGATTTGATTGTATGCCTACCTAATTGTCGAAACAATACGCCGAATTCGTCACATTCAAACCCACTAAAATAACATCGGCTGCCCACACAATTCGATGCGTTCGCTTATAGCGCTATTCTGTTATTCTAAAACACACATTCAACGTTGTTGAAATGACGAACGTATCCAAAATATATAAATTATTGAAAATCGCCGACTTTTAATACTGTGTAGGTACATTTTTCTTATAGTAAAGCTCGAAAAGCCAAATGGTTATTCCACATTTTGTCATGGATTTGGAATTTGTCATAGTGTAGTATAGTATTCTACTAGTATAGTATATTGAGGGTGTTACTGTTATCATAAAACATAGCTAATTTACCTTTCACACTATAAAAAAAACAATATTGAAGTCGGTTTATCACTACACACACGCGCGCGCATACACACACACACGCACACACACACACGTTTTTGCATTGGGGGTTAAAAAGTGGCTTTCTCTTCCCTGACTTACAAAACTAGTTTTCCTTAATAAAAGTAATATAACAGCTGCCTTGTAGTCTTGTCAGAGAAGTCGATGGTGCATTAATTGCAATTTTTTTTAGTATTAGCGTGAAAGTAAATAGAAACCCATTTAAGACTGCATCATCACACCAGGTGAGATAGCAGTCAAATGCTAAATTGTATAGAAAAAATAGGCGTCAAATAAAGTGTAAAAATAAAAATATAAGTGTGCGACGATGCTCTCGAAGACGAGCTCATCGTTGTAGACAAATCCAAATAACCCTACAGCTGACAAATCCATCTGTGTATTTGAAATTACTGTTATACGTTAGGTTATACCGAGCTTTCATGAACATAAACCGGGATGTGGTGTTGTTAGGTAACCACACGTACAAAATAATAGGATAAACTGACTTCAATGTGTTTTATCACCATCGTCATGAAGCAACCGATGGGCGCCCTCTTCTGGACATAGGTCTTTTGTAAAAAGTTCCAAAACTACGGTCCTGAGCCGCTTCTATCCAGCGGCTCCCAGCGACTCCAACGCAGCGTTTTCCGGTCCGCGGTTGTACCACCTTGGGACCCAAACGTCCATTGGTCCGCCGAGCTTTGACATTTAAGCTTCGCGACTCGTTGAGCTATGTTAAGTCCTGTTCTTCTACGGATCTCCCCATTTCTGATTTGATCACGTAGAGATACTCCTAGCATAGCTCTTTCCAACGTCCGCTGAGTGCCTCCGAGTCTTCTTATTAGGCCCGTAGTCTGCGACCACGTTTCCGAGCCGTAAGTCATTGGCAGCATGCACTGTTCGAAGTTGTCTTAACAATCTCCCCAATGTTGTCTTAACAATTATTCATTGTAAAGTCAATATCCCCTGAGGATGCTCCGGTTTTGGAACGAAACTTACGTAGAGGGAACATATTCGTAGATCTGTTTGGTGTGAAGTATAAAGATTGAAGAAATTATAAATTACACTATACAGACTCTCCTACTTCCAACTTTTTAAAAACAACGGGGTCTTATAAGTTTGAAGTGCGTGTGTTTGTGGCATTTTAGCGGCCGTACGTCTTACCGATGAACCGATTTTAATGTTGTTTTTGTGTGGTTGATTAAAATCTGTTCAAGATCCTGGGCCGTCTTTCCACCTCGTTCGAGTTTGTGTTTACAGGTGCGGGTACTTCCTCAAATAGGTATCAAACGAAAGTTCTTGACTAGTAATAATGGATAACAAAAACTATAATAACTATATACCTATATAATTTGTAAAATTTGTCACGAGCATTATGGATGGTAGTTTTAATAGTGGAAATAAAGCAATTATCAACGCACCTTTATCTGACAACGAGTTTAGTTGCGTTTTTGAGTCACGTCGAACGCAAATGCCGCGTTCAGTATTCACAGTATGTCGGAGACGTGACAGCTCCCGTTGGTTTTCATCGCTGTATTTTATTGTATGTGGAGGTTAACGACATAAAGTGGAATGATCTGGATTTTTGCTTTTTTTTAAAGTTAGCTCTTGACTGTAATCTCACTAGCTAATAACTGATGCAGTCTAAGATGGTAACGGGCGAACTTGTAAGTGTTAAATCAAACCCTTATCAGTTTTTACACGACATCGTACGTGTACACTAAACTACAACTACTAAAAAGAATAGCCACTATTACCTTGCTTTACGCAGGTACGTTTTTTTTTAAGTTATACTTCTTTAGGCGCGTTTGGGAAAAATTATGAGGGTAAATTTATACGATGCGCACACACTGGCACAAAAAAACGGACACTCTGAAGTTAGCTATAGTCAAAATTTTGTTTAGTTTTTAAAAAAAAGGCTTTACAGTGAACACTGACAGTGTTTTTTCAAAGTCTGCAGGCTCATTTCGGTGGTTAAATTGTACCAAAATCTGTCTCAAATGTATTAAATACCTTTTTTTTATGGTTAGTTTAGTTTTTTCTACAAACGTAGACTAAGGCGAAGACAACATTTTTTAAAAGGTTTTAATCTTGTTAGGCCAAAGAAGTATAACTTCTAACGCGTGTTCATAAGTACACACACTTTTTTTTTGTTTAGTAGAAGGTATGCGGATCAGCAGACAGTGGAACCTAATTCTGATTTAATTAAAACTTACGTGCTTAGACAACATTTACTATTCATCGCACGCCCGTTGGTAAGGGAAAACACCGTAAGGAAACTTTCCCAAGTACTTACAAGTTTTGCAAGGTACAAATTTTTGGGACAAAAGTTACTTGGAAACTCGAATTGGGGCAGCAGGGTGCAAACAATAGGCGGAAAGTTTATATAATTATAACTTGACCAATCGTGGACAGTTCGTGGCTCGCGACAAATTGTGTTCTTTTGACTTTTCTGATTCAACATTTGGATTTCATAGTCACTATACTATTATAAAGAGGAAATATTTTTTGTTTATCAAAACTACAACAAACTATGTTTGCCGAATAGGCTCCAAAACTACTTGACCAATTTTAACAATAGAAAGTTTAGTTATGAGGGTGCTTTATAGCATTTATTGAAAATATTTTTTTAAGGTATCAAATTTTCATAAATGGAAATGTCTATGCCTATTTTTAGCCGCATAAAACTCTTTGTTAGTTAAAAAACGTGTATGTACTTATGTACACGCGTTAGAAGTTATACTCCTTTGGCTTGACGAGATAAAACTTTTAAATCTTTACAAAAATTTCATCTTTTGCCTGATTCTACGTTTGTGGAAAAAAAATTTAATACATTGAAAGTTTTATTATAACGCAATATCAGTTAGTTAAATAAAGTTTATGAAAATATCACAAAAATATCTATATAACTAAAGAAATGGACATAATAAACATAATTCAATTTGGAATACTATTAGACTCATTATCGGAAAACCAACATTAAAATTTGGGATTTATGTACAATTAAATCAATTGAATCACCTGAATGCGCTCGCAGACTTTAACAATTGAAATTATACACTGTCAAACGTTATAGATAACTTAAGGGTGTCGGATTTTGTGACGGTGTGCGCGCGCATCGTAAAAACTCTCATAATTTTTCCCTAACGCGCCAAAAGAAGTATAACTTCAAAAAAAAATCTTTACTACCCGGCTAAATTAAAAGTAGGCCATATTACATACTTATAAATAAAGCACAAGTACGGTCGTTTTGAAATAAAACACGCTTGTCTAATTTCTAGGACTAGCTGTTGCCCGCGTGCTTCATCGCATTAATTACGGTTTTGAACATATCCCGTAGGAACCTTGTGTGTCCTGCGCAGCTAGCATAGGCTGGAGACAATTATATCCCCGGGAAAAGATAAAAAATTATCTTCTCCCACAGCTTTATCAAATCTCAGAGCACTGGAGCACATGTCGAAATAATATCTAAATAATATTACACGTAGGTATATGTTATGTTATGTTTTTTTATTTTTTTATTTAGTTTAGTTTTTAATTATTCTAGTTATGTTATAGTGTAGTGCGTACTGATGGGTCATAGATACCAAATAAATAAATAAATAAATAAACTGAGTTAAACTTCTCCTATTTCATGTTCCCGGGCTTTAGGAGGTGAACACGTTAATTATATCCCGATAAAATGGGGCGGATATAATTTTCATCTCCTGCCAATACTAGCCCTGCTGGGATGCTTATGTCACTTTCCGTCCTGTCAACTAACTCTATGCCAAAAATCAAGTTGTTTGTATGCTAAGATAGTGCGCAAAGGACGGCCAAACAAACACGCTTTCGCATTTATAATATTACTTAGAATTATGAGCTTTATCTCGATTGAATAAGGTTCTCGTTACGGTCAAGAATGTAACATTTCTTTAGAAAAGTCATTAATTGGCGCTGAAAAAACTAACGATGATACATAAATATGCAGTACATGATAAAAGTACTCATCCGTTTATCTATAACGCATTAAAGTACTTATCCTATTAACCTATAGTAATATCCTTAGTCATTGGTTATAAAGCAGAGAAAAGGAAATTAACAAAATATTTTTGTAAATATCTCTTTATATTATGACTAAATCAAACAGAGCAACAGCGACATCAACTCATTCTAGTGATGCATTAAATTGCGCAAAACGTGATGTTCGGATCAGTGAATCGATTAATTATTTCCTGCCGAGACGAGAGATGAACATGGTATAACGATTATCGTTTTATTTTTGATACATCATATTTGTTGGAGACATTCTATTTTGTACTTCGGTAAGTTTTTCTCTGATATTTTTTTAGAGTTCCCCTAGTTACCCTCATCATCTGGATGCCTGGTATTCTTCTACTGTTCGAAATACCAGATTATTTCTGCCGCGCACTTGCAAATTATGGAACAATCTCCCATCTGATGTGTTTCCTCAAAAATACAATCTAGGGTTATTCAAGGGGCGGATAAACAAATTCCTTAAAAGCCGGCAACGCATCGGTGGCTCCTCTGGTGTTACAGATGTTTATGGGAGAAGGTGATCCCTTACCATCAGGTGACCTACTTGCTCGTTTGCCCGCTATTAATATAAGTAAAAAAAAAAGAGTTGTAACAAATTACTTATGGTAGGTTTCCAAAAACTCTTTATTCATGTAGACCAATCAAAGGCACTTATGAAGTTCATACATATAGGTATAATAATAATAATAAAAGCTTTTAATTCCGGCCAAATTTATGTGAAGTAAATTACTGTGAAGATAAGCAAATATGTACCGACTACGATCTTTAATCAATACTAACTTAAATCAAATTAAAGTTGCAAATAATACAAAAAAATTAAAAAACAATATTATATTAATAACTACGTTCACCAACCTAAACCTTAAGCTACGAGAGTTCTAAACGCGCCCTGTTCTTAGACGGGTATTCTTTTTTTGTCATCACCATCTCACAGTCAATTAATATTAAGCTATTAAGTTGGAGCAATTCATACCCAAGCTTTTTTATCGTTTAACAAGTCCTTAATATTATCTGTAAGCATATCTTTTATATAAACTTTGACTTTATTTGAACTAAAATATTCATGCGGATTTTTGTGGTTTATCATGAAATATATTAACTCTGCTGTTGCCCCCATTCTTCAAAGTCAAATATTTCTTTATTCAAATAGGCACATATATGGCATTTTTGATTCGTACATTACATATTAAATATAACATAGCGGTAAGTTGATGGCGATAACTAAATTCTTCAACTTAAAACTAAAGCTACGAGGATTCCAAACTCGCCCTGGTCTAAGAAGAAGCCCACAACAAACGTAGCCGGTTGTTCTTTTGTTATCACCATCTCACATTGTCACTTAAAACTATTAAAGAAGCAATAATTTACACCCAAGCATTTTTATCGTTGACGTAGTCCTTAATACTATAATAGGACTTTTCTATAGGCTTATGTCATGTGACTTATCTTTTTCACTGCTTCGTTAAATCCAATTCCTGACCACTGGGCTATCACGGCTTCTTCAAAAAAAAAACGGCTCGCTGACGAAATGCGATGCGCCTGACTTCAGCGACGTGCGATAGTATATAGATAGTTAATCGAGGGTGTCGAATTTTTAGTTAAATTAATTGGGCTACAGTAATCCAATAAAACCAACTGACAGCTGCAGTGCAATTTCATTGAGCATATTCTACCTAGTGGGTTAACACAGCACGTCACGTGACAGAGCTCTGACGTGACGCTCTCACCATGTGTTGTTTCGCTTATAACAAAAATTGTGTGCCACGGGACAAAACTCGGCGCGCGATATTTTCCGCGATGCGAATGAATTTATGGGAAGCCGCTACCCTTGTTATGCTTGGTATATTTCCATACATTTGAAACACTCATAAGATGCTTTGCCGGTCGCGCCGTGCAATAATTCGCGCCACGCGAAGTTTCCATGGCGAGCAAGTAAGTGTACCTGCCAGCTTCTCAGAACGCAGTAGCGAAAGCTAAATTTGTTATGAATTCAGTGCTAGAGCTCAACGCGACGTCAGGATAATGTCAACTTGCGCTCAAACTCGACTCAGGGTGTTGTCGAGTAGTTTGGTTTTTTCATAGGTTTTTCTTTATCCGCGGCTGACGCATCCGCTAGCATCCGATGGCAGTTATCAGCGCTGGCGGTGAAATGTCTCTCGCGATATATTCCACCAATATACACCTTTCGGCATCCCAAGCGGCGCACTCAGCCAGTGTGCTATGCCTATAAAAAAGGGGGTTTTTATAATATGTGGGAGTTCCATTACCGGCATGGGTAATGGGTCTAGTTCGGGTTTGGGTGGTCTGGGAGACGTCCATGGTTAGGGACAACGTCTCCGCCCACAAAACCACTGAATTGTCGGTCGTAATTTGACAATCCATATCGTAAAAAAAGTATTGGAGCCGAATTTAATTAATGAATTCTTTAATTAAATGAGTTAACATTGCGCCTTAAGAACATTCCAATATCTTTGGTAATTTATTCTGAAGTACAATTTAAATTAATTAATTCACTGAAAAAGTTAATTAACATTCCTGCAATATTCACAATGAGACTAGAGAAACACTTCATGAATCCCAAAGAGAATAATCTGTATTCTTTTGGAGATAAAAGTACCTAACTAAGTAGTTTTGAGTGGCTCTACCTACTTTCTGCCTGCTCTCTTGGGATTTAAGAGTTCTGATAATACCGTATAAACGCACACAATAAATATATTAACTTACTAAAAGGTTTCTTTTTACCTTTGATGGAACGGAACGATTGTAACGGAACGACATATGTGCAATTGGTTAAAGAGATTTCGTATGTTATTGTGATTATCTCGATGTTGATCTTTAATAATAATAATAAATAATAAATATACTACGATTAAACACACATCGCCATCTAGCCCTAAAGTAAGCTAACCTTGTGTTATGGATACTAAGATGACTGATGAATATTTTTATGAATAATATACATAACATAAATACTTCAAATATACAGATAAACACCCAGCACTGAAAAACATACATGTTCATCACATTAACATTTTCCTAGTTGTGGGAATCGAACCCACGGCCTTAGACTCAGACAGCAGGGTCGCTGCCCACTGCTCCAATCGACCGTCGCTTTACTTTCGAAGTGGACGTAGTAACAATGTTGTAATCGCAAAAAAAATTTATAATTTTAACGGAAAGAGTATAAAGAATGAGCGGTTAATGACGTTGGATCCTTTATTATAGATAGGTACAGGTCACAATGAACCCAACACTTCGCGTCATGAAAAATAGTGTTTACTTTACTTACGTTTATCTACCCTTATTTTTCTATTAAATTTTTCTTTAACTTGTCTTTATTAGTTATACTCGTATTTTTTTCAATACTATAACAATAAAATAGAAAAATAATTTATTCAACAAACATGTACCTACTCCCAAAAAAGCAAAAAGCAAAATTTACAAAAATAAAATGAAAGCATAAATGTCAAATGCCAAATTCTCCTGCCGGTGTGCCGACACTATGAAATTGAACAGACTTATTTCCGGACTTGAATCAAAATGCTATTTATTACCACGTTACTTATCTGTTCTTCACTTACATTTTTCTTGCAGGGTGATTCCGGAGGGCCACTGATAGAAGATGGAAAAATTGTTGGCGTGGTGTCGTGGGGCGTACCCTGTGCGAAAGGCTTCCCTGACGTCTACTCCAGAGTGTTCACATTCAAGGACTGGATATTGGAGAAGACCGAAATATCCAACTAATACTGACCCAGTACAAATAAAACCTTTATCATTTATATCTTGTTTTTATACAGTAGCGTATCAACGACTATTCCCGTGTCGGCGCAGTTTACCTAACTACGGCGAGGCCCATTTAATTCAGAGCCTATTACCAACATAACAATAACCTACCGTGTATTTGTAAATTAAGAAGCAAACCTAGCTTTGTAGTCCTATCCTATCCTATCCCATCTTGCAAATTTCTTAAAAAACGAAAGTTCTTAGGATTGACATCAAGATGTTTGTTATTTTTATTTTTTAATTTTTTAGTAAAACTTCTTTAGGCACGACTAGGGAGTAACTCAGATTTTGTTCTAACTGAAGTAACGCTTACGTCAATGCAATGGCAACGCACTACCGTAAGACGCCATTTTCTATCATAAAATGGTAGGCACAATTATAACCAACAGGTCCTCTACTATAATGCTTCCTCAGTCAATTAGTGTAGTAGCTTTCAGTCATATACCTCGCTGTCATCACCGCACTTCAGTGAAAACTCACCCTTATAGCATCACGCTTTTATTCGTTTTTCCACACTCTGTGGACTGAGAGCACTGAGGCGAACTAATCGGATGTGTTTGACGCCTTTGTTCACGCCGCTGTCACATCGATGGTTTATTTTAAAGTTAGTTGGAAGCTTTTATTTATTTTTTAATAAACGCTCGGCTGCTATTTTCACACGAGCCGTATACGGAAAAGTTTTTTGAATGGTTTTAACAGTCTGTATATTTTTTAACGATGTGCTGATTATGTTAATAAGATGAAAGTTTTATAGATTAGCTATATAGATTTGTTTTTATATTTGGCTCCAACACTGGGGGACATAGGATATTTTTACCCCAGAAAACTCTGTAAGTTGAAAGTCTGTCTATGAAAAATCGAAAAAAAAGTGTAGTAACTTGGCTAGTTACAACGAGCCAAAAATGTGCCTATTGGCACATAGGTTATATAATAACTTACTAGGTTTACTTCTTGGCAACTTACTTGGCTTATAATACTGCAAAGCGTATACACACACATCATCATCTAGCCCCAAAGAAAGCGTAGCTTGTGTTATGGGTACATAGGGTAAATAGGTGGCTTAAAATGTATGCTATATTTTTTTTTTTATGTATGGTAACAATCAAATAATATAACTTTAGTAGATACTAATTATTGTAGCATTCTTTTATTATGACTTATTTATGAACTTTAATAATATATCTATTTGTATTGTGGCTAGATAGAAAATGGAATAATGTTAAGATTACAATTTAGTCTTTATATGTATGTACCTACCTCGCAATAAATGAATTTGAATTTGTGTTGTGACTGCGTTATAGATGTAAATGGCGTCAATAAATAGTTAGGTCTTTCGAGCCACACATAAAAAATTCTGACCATGCTGGGTGCATTTTGCCGACTGTCCAAAATCATGTGTTTGATATAACGAAATCCGGGGCTTACCGCTGCGCCACAGATTTTCGCTGATTTGCGCTGTAATCTTTTGTGGGAGGAATCAGGTTTAATACCCGGCAATTGGAATTTATAATTTCCGATTTTCCTCTGGTCTGGTCTGGGGCGAGGCTTCGACTGTGGCTTGTTACCACGTTGTTGTTGCCGACAAAGAGGTGCCGGCAAGTTATTGAGCGTACGATGCCACATAGAAACCGATCACAAAAAAAAAAACAAAAGGTTTGCCACTCAAGGTTGATCTTTAGTTGTCGCCTTCATAGTATCTATAGATTTTGTCAAAGGTGCATTTGTTGATATAAAATATTATCTATTATTTTTCTCTCGGCCAAAAATAATATTTATGTATGTAATCAAGACACGCGTCAGCCAAGTTCCAGCTAAGAATAAGAAACTAGCGCAGCTACTGTATGTACAATTACAACACGAACAGCCACTTTTCCTGATTTATTTTTTATAAAAACATAACGCATTCTAAAAAAAAATATTCTAAACACAATATTTTCATTTATAACCTACTAAAATGTTTGCTATAAATTGAAGCTCAATATTTAACTTGGCTTGGTTTTTAACAACAAACTTAATTTTAAAAAGAGTAAAATATACTTTATGTATATAGTAAAGTATAATAAAATTAAATAGTAAAGTATAATAAAGATGATTAGTAGACTAGCCTACTAAAAAAAACTTGCAATCGAAAACGAGCTAAGACAATTTAAGTTTAGCTTAGATAACCTGCTTTTTGTAAATAATTATTCTGTTCAAATGTAAGAAGTTATATTTTTAAATAGCAAACATTGTTGTAGCAGAAAAAACTAAATATTGTGTTTTGAATTTAAATTTTTAGAATGTGCTTTGTTCTTATACTTAAGTAAATTTCAGGATTATCTACAGAACTCTTCACCCGTTTTGATCTCAATTCTTTTGTCAACAACCACCTATATTCTTCATATGGAACTTGGCTTTATGTTTTTATTTTATTTTATTTGTTACGGACAGACAGTCATGCACAAAAATAACAAAAAAGACAGCTTAAAATAAAATAGCATTAGCACATCATTGTCCACGAATTTCTAAACTTATAAAAATATGTGTGTGACCCACACAAAAATGGAAAAAGAAATTGAAATTGTTACAAAAATAATAAATAATCCATCACGTATAATCCAAACCACTACTTAATACGACTTATTAGTATAATTTTTTATTTTAGGTCGTGGGTTCGGTTCCCACAACTGGAAAATGTTTGTGTGATGAACATGAATGTTTTTCAGTGTCGGGGAGTTTATCTGTATAAGTATTTATGTGTATTATATTCATAAAAAATATTCATCACCTCTCTCAGTACCCAAAACACAAGCTACCCTTACTTTGGGCCCTTGGGGCTAGATGGCGATGTGTGTATTGTCGTAGTATATTTATTTATATTTATTTATTTATTTACTACTTTTGTTGCATCTTAATCTTCTAGAACCGTCCGTTATGTTATCTGCAATGTAGGTACTTTACTCGCAAACTTCTGCTCCAATTTCAAAGTTCTAACGGAAAAGTGTCCCTCGTCGACCCATCTATCCTTACGCAGTACCCAATTATCACAATACCCTAATGGTTGACCCAAAATAAAATCGATTTTGGAAAGCGTAGGTGTTCATACTCAGAGGTTTGGCGGGTTAATGGCAGTGATTTATTTGACCCAGTAGCTGTTTTCCCGGGTTAAAAAATATCCAATGTCCAGAAGGATAAATCTATTTCGTGTTTTAAGGCGTGACTGTCAATATGGTGTACATCATTCAATGAAAGGGCACAAGTCAAGCCCTTTGATATGATACCCATAACGAGGAAATAAATGTATTTCGCCATTTCGTAGTTGCGGCCATCTTGGCTTAAAATGGTATAGTTCTCACCCTTTTGAAAACATTAGTGAGAACTCTCGGGTGTGCAAGTTTTCTCGTGCTGTTTTCTTTCGTTGTTAAAAAGTTAGAGGTACGTGCCGGATATCGAATTCGGCCTCCCAAAAGTGAGCCCGACATCCTAACCACCACGGGTATATTAATATGTAGTCTAACTACAATATACAACGTGTGACCGATTAACAAAATGCTGTTGAAGGGTGCACGATAAATATTTCATAAGGAATCATTTGTAAAAATATTAAATCAAAAGGAGCATATTTATTTTTCTAAGCGTTTACTTGTGACAACCCTATTGAAGATAAAAGACCGAAACGCGCATAGTACCTACTTTACACGACGTGTAAAAATAAAAGTAGCAGGTGTCACTTCAGGTGTTTGACGGCCTACTGGCGCAGTGGGCAGCGACCCTGCTTTGTGAGCCCTAGGCCGTGGGTTCGATTCCCACAACTGGAAAATGTTTGTGTGATGAACATGATTGTTTTTCATTGTCTGGGTGTTTATCTATATTATAAGTATTTATGTGTATCATATTCATAAAAATATTCATCAGCTATCTTGGTACCCATAACACAAGCTACGCTTACTTTGGGGCTAGATGGCGATGTGTGTATTGTTGTAGAATATTTATTTATTTATTTATTTTAGTTTTGTATTTGATGCGAGGGCTGTACCTAATTTCTTTAAGAAAAACTATGGCAGTGGTTTAATCAAATACTATTAACGTTTCTGTTTCACGGATAAGTCTCAGGGACAGAAAGTAATATACATACCTCTTCGGTTTTAATATACACGTTGTACATATAACAATAATAAAAAGTAGGACTTACGCAAGCTTTGGTAAGCTTGTCTGGTTTTTCGCTAACAAGACAAAAAAACAAAAGTTAATAAAGTGAAAACCATTCTGCGTGAAACGTGTTTCATAAGCTCTTAGCTCGATTCAAAAGTTTTCAAGGCACCTGAGCTTAAAGTTTTCCGTCAAGCTCAATTTGCCAAGTCTCGTACAACTCTTGAAGGTAGTTTACAGCTTAGTAAAATTTAAACTTGTATTTTAGCCTTTACTCAAACAAACCTGATGGTAGGCACTCATGTCATAAGCATCAAGGCTCCAAAAGTACTACATACGTGCATATTACATATTAGGGCATACAAACTAAAGTGGTGATAACCTATTGCAGGGGCGTGCGCTGGGTTTCTTACCAGGGTATGCATATAGCAGGAAAATTGCATAAAACGGCAAAAAATCTCCTCTTATACGAGTTATATATAAATTTTAGGGTAGGCAGTGCTTTTGTGCATGTATGAAGTGCACGCCACTGGCCTATTTGTAAGAGCTTAGGCCCCCCTTTTGGGGTGACCTGGTTTGATCCCCAGCACGCACCTCTAACTTTTCGGAGTAATGTGTATTTTAAAGTAGGGTAGCTTCAGCTAGGTATGGCCGTAGACAGCTGACGCACAACCGACGTTTGCCCCTTTGAGAAGGACTTCAGGGCGATGGAAACGGGGATTCTGTCACCCTATGAAAATAAGTCCTCTAGTGGATTAGCACACCCCATGTTTATAAATAAATAAATATACTACGACAATACACACATCGCCATCTAGCCCCAAAAGTAAGCGTAGCTTGTGTTATGGAAACCAAGATGACTGATGAATACTTTTTATGAAAAATGTACATAAATACTAATATACAGATACACAACCAGACACTGATAAACATTAATATTCATCACACAAACATTCTCCAGTTGTGAGAATCGAACCCCACAGACTTGCGCCAATCGGCCGTCGTTTCTGGTGTGAAGGCACACCAGGAACATGGTTTATGTGGTCTCAGAGAAGGGTCTGCCTTGGTAGACGCCGCTAGGTTTGCGGTAGTGAGCGAAAGCTTTTCCCCACAAGAAAAAAAATGTTTCATTTAGGTAGGCCCAATTTCGAGAAAGAGAAGAACTGCCGAATCTATGGGCATTGGCAGCGTTCAGGAAACTTTATGACATCTTTTCTTCGAACTATGCGTGTTGCCAGTAATGACTCACGAATCTGAAACATGGTCGCTTACTTTGTGCCTCATAAGAATGCTCAGAGTCATGAGATGAAGAGAGTATCTCCACGTGATCAATTCAGAAATAAGGAGATCCGTAGAGGAACTAGAGTTACCGAGATAACTCAGTGAGTTGCGAAGCGGAAGTTGCAATGGGAGAGGCATTGCTCGGAGAACCGATGGGTCCTAAGGTGCTACAATTGCGACCCCACATTGGTGAACGCAGCGTAGGTCGGCCCTCATTAAGGTGAACAGACGACATCAAGCGAGTCGCTCGAAGCCGCTGGAATCAAGCAGCCAGGTTGATTTTGGAACTCCCAAATGGTATCCAAATAACATGTGTTGCAATAAACGGAGGGAAACTTCTCCTACTCCACGTTCCCGTTAGCAGGTGGACACGTTAATTATAGCCCTTGTCAGGGGATATAATCGGGAGATATAATTTCTGTCTCCTGCTCGTACTAGCCCTGAAGGAACGATAAATCGCTTAGCGGCACATCTATGTAGAGTGGTAGCTGGGACGGCCGAAGCCTCCCACAAAGCAATTTCCAAAAAAAATACCTTTAGAATAATGTGTAGAAGACCTAAGGCGGCCGACGATGATAGAAAAATCCTATTACAGTATATTTTTTACGTCTTAAATGTTTTCAAATGACAATGTGAGATGGTGATAGGAGCACCCAGCTAAGTTCAAAGAAATAAATAAATAAATATTCTACGACAATGCACACAACGCCATCTAGCCCCAATAAGCGAAGCTTGTGGGTACTTAGATAACTGTTGAATATTTTTATGAATAATAAACATAAATACTTATAATATACAGATAAACACCCAGACACTGAAAAACATTCATGTTTATCGCACAAACTTTTTCCAGTTGGGACTCGAACCCACGGCCTTGGACTCAGAAAGCAGGGTCGCTGCCCACTGCGCCTCTCGGCCGTCAAAGTTGGTTATGGGCTTCTTCTTGGACCGGCGCGTTTGGAACCCTGGTAGATATAGTTTTAACAAATGTAGTTTTCGCGATCATCGCACTACCTACCTAAATATTTTGTATTTAATGAACTCATCAAAAGTGCTATTTGGATAAAGAAATCTTTGACTTTTACTTTGTAGGACTTCAGTGAGTAAATACACCCGTGTAAATCATCTAACTGGAGTCGCAAATATCCAATATCACGAGTATTACATTCGTTCTAAAGCTTTGAAATTAAAATAAATCGGCTTAAAGCAGCATCAAAAATTTTAGCCCCTGTTCAAACAGTTTTCTAGGTACGGCTAGGATGTCAAAGGATGTGAAAGGCTTGAGAAATCTAAGTAGGAATAGGACGATACCAAACCAAAAGTAGACAGAGATATCCTAGTGTTAGAGTTGCGCAATTCTAATTTTCTGAGTGTTTTAAGCAATTAAATATCACTTTTTAACATCAACACAAATAAAAGCTGCTTGACTAAGAGTTCTCCAAAATGTCGACAAAGTCGTGTGAAGTCTACCAATTTACACAAGGCAAGCATGGTCGACTACGGCTTAAAAACTTTACATTGCGAGAGGACTCTTGCCTTCAGTATAAAACACCGTATATATTACAAAAAATAATGAACCTTAACACTAGTATTGTAAAGTTTGTAATCGAACGCGGACGGAACGCGTAGGTACTTAACGTGGTTGTTTCGAATAAGTACAAACAAAGTACTTCCGAGAGTAGGCATAATTCGATATGTCATCATTCCTCTTGTTTACGTTTTTCTAATATAAAGATTCTAGGCCTCCGGAGCGGTATGGAAACGGGTGCCCGACGCGGCTGAGTCTTAATCTGAGAACGAAGATAAGTAAGATCTTTGGGAAACAAGTGACTTCGGCTACCATCACGGATTACGATTGAACTGCGATTGAAAGTGTGTTCTGGAACTTTGTATCGAAAAAAAGAAAAAGTCGTGCAAGAGTCATCAGGTGTTTTATTCCAAGTCTCCACACCTTAGCTCGTAATTTGTTACGTATTTTATGAATGCTCACCTCACCGACTTCTTAAACACATTTAATAAACTCAATGAAATAAAATATTTAAAGTATCTTTTTTTGAAGTGTGAACCTGCTAGGGTTCACCAAAAGGTCGCGACCTTTTGAATTCCCAATTTGCTCACATCCGAATTTCCTACTACAAGTATTTACTCTTCGGTGAAAGGAAACCTTGTTACTACGTGATTGCTACCTGCGAACCTACAGTATTTTTATTCGCGGAACCGTTTGAAACAGTTGCCATTTTGTTTGCTTTTGCGTATATCTTTTCCTATGAATAGATACCTTGGCAGGTATATCATTAATAGTTGAACTTCTTAATGACAAGGATGCTTCGAAGCACACCGCTCCGCTTTTATCTCATACAAGATGTAGCTATTGTAAATATGATAATGTTGAAGAAAAATAACTGCTTAGTTTCTCACCGGCTTCTTTTCGTTAGAATCTGCCTTCGGAACCGGTGGTAGAGTCACTACAAACAGACAGACATGAAGGTGCTTATATTTATGTCTACTTGAAATAAATGCATTTTGAATCAATAAGAACCTTTTCAAACGTAATAAAAATACTTTTATTTTTATATTCCCTTACAACTTTGTTACTTGACTGCAATCTCATGATGATGGTGGTAGGATCTGTATTCATCATACTACAGGACACGGGTCTCCTCCCACGATGACAAGCGGTTAAAGCCGTATTACACCACGCTGGCCCAGTGCTGGTTGGCACTTCACACACCTTTGAGAACATTATGGAAAACTCTCAGGTATGCAGGTTTCCTCACGTTGTTTTCCTTCACCGTTAAAGAAAGTGATATTTTAATTGCTTAATACGCATATAATAACTTAGAAAAGTTGAAGGTGCGTGCTGGGATTCGAACTCGGACGTGAAATTGGAGTCCTACGCACTGGGCTTTCACCGCTTGGATCTGTTTTAGGTATAGGTACACTATATATCTACGTTTATTATATACTTACATTATTTACTAATGTATATAATTTACTTACGGACATTATATAATAACATAATTTACTTACATTATTTAGTAATGTATATAATTTACTTACGTACATTATATACTAACATTATATATCTACGTGTATTGTATACTTACATAATTTACTAATGCTTGGATTTGTTTTAGGTATAGGTAATTGAAGTTAATAATTTCTTTTCGAATTTTAATTTTCAAGACAATTTTTAGCAATAGGTAAGCTTTATTAGGTTATTTTCAAAAACGTGGAAATTCATACTCAGGCATAGTTGCAGTATTCATAGGTTTGTATCCTTTTCAGGGCGATAGCCTCGAACCGGCCTTGAAACCGTATCGAGCCGAGCTGCAGCATTGACCTATATTAGAGGGACCTTCATTTTGAAACGCCTTTAAAATTCGCACTCATATATCAAAACTGTTTAAATGAAATAAAAGCACGTTTTTACAATTTTATATTTTAATTTAATATCTAGAAAAACTTATTTTTAATTATCTTTTTATGATGCTAGTGGACCCTCGCGACTTCGTCCGCGTAAGTGTCAACTTTAAAAAATAGTCGCAAATGTGTTCGCAGACTGTTTTTTAGAACCTTAAAGAAGCAATTCTGACGATTCCGATATACTTATTACAAACTTCCGTCGTTTGACGTAACTTTTACCGTTCACGCATCGCACGCATCGGAATCTCTCAAAAAGGATATTTTCTCATTAATGATAGCGTGGTAGCCATTAGTCTTAGCGTGATGTTATATAGCCTTAATTGATACTACCAATCCGAAAAAGAAAATCGAATTTGAACCTGTATTTTCTGAGATTAGCGCGTTTAATCAAACAAACTCACAAGCTTAATAATATTATAGCTGACCCGTGCCCACTTCATTGGGCGTTAAACATTTTTACTCGTGTTTAAATGATAGCGGGATTATCTGCTAAGGGCATGGTACACTCTAAAAAAAAATTGGTTATTCCTAACAAGATAGTGATTGTTGTGATCAAGCATCTTGATTCCATACGAGCCTAACAAGAACATAGATACATCAAATAAGATGATAATGATTGTTTATCATAGTTCAATGGACTGGGCAACTGTATTGCTCCTATTATTGTTACTTAACTATGGCATATTCTTAACTGATTCAATTTACGTACTTGTTTAAGCTAAATAATTAAAAATGATCTAATCATACAAAGAAGTAAATAATAATAGAAACAACGTATTTATTTGTTAGAATCAATGAACATACCTACATTGTTAGCTCAATCTATAATGAACTTGCTGCTATAACTAATCAGCTTTTGTTGTTATGTTTATTATCATAATTGTTATAATTTATATAACGTCAACTAAGAGAAAATCTCTCTTAGTTGGATTTCTTTTTTTAGAGTGTACTTACTTTTATTAAACCAATATCTCTATACATTATATCCATTGCAAATTATTGGATTAGAGGCAGGCGTTACTTGGCGAATTCACATGATATATTATGAAAATTAAGCTAAGCCCGTGTAATGTTATAAATTGTTAACATTTTTATAAATATCATGTGATTAATAAATACCACCATTGCTAGTGGGACCCAAAAAAATGACTCCACTTGCCTAAATATAAGTCGATAAAAATGTCGCCTTAATTCAAAATTAACTCGGGCTACTTCATTACGAGTCAGCTATCAAAGCGGCACGAAATTGGAAGTGAATCCTTTAATTAAGTTTTAACTATGGGAATCTAATTAAAATATAATATACTACTAAATAAATATTTTTATTTTATTTTATTTATTAAGGCCCAAACAGTATACTTAATACTTAAAATTAGTACAAAGAAAATAACACATACACCAATTAAGTAGCCGCTTATAAATCTAACGAATACATTGAAATTGACAGCAAACTTATAACTTAATTATGAAACTTTAGAATATGTATAAAACACATATTATTGACATATAATGTAAATAAGGGAAGACCCTTATTAACAATATCCATCAAAGTGGATATGTGAAAACATAAGTAGTACTTTTACGTAGAACAATTAAAAGTTAGAATTTAGAATAAAGATGTTTTTTTAACTGAGCAAGAGTAAGATTAAATAAATCTAAATCCGAGAAATTATTATTATAGCTTTGAGTAGCTCTAAAATATAACTATTAAAAGCGTATTTTGATCTGACTAAGGGCAAATAAAATGGAGGGGATTTTCGCCTAGATATAATATTTTTTGGACAAACAAAACCAATTCTACTAAGTAGTTTTGGAGTATAAATTTCATTCCTTAAAATTTTAAACAAAAAAACAATATCACGAACCTGTCGACGAGCCTGGAGGGGTTTCAGACAGTCAGATATACTACGGTCTACGGTCTACGACAATACACACATCGCCATCTAGCCCCAAAGTAAGCGTAGCTTGTGTTATGGGTGCTAAGATGACTTATGAATATTTTTTTTTATGAATAATATACATAAATACTTATAAAATACATATAAACACCCAGATAATGAAAAACATTCCTGTTCAACTCACAAACATTTTCCAGCTGTGGGAATCGAACCCACGTCCTTTGACTTAGAAAGCAGGGTCGCTGCCCACTGCGCCAATCGACCGTCAACGTAATATAACTCCGTCATAAAGAGAGTCCTACGTCCAATGCCAGATTAAGACTAAGAACTTACTTCATCATCGCCCATGGGTCTATGCTCTAAAATCGTCTCTTCTATACCAAGGGAAGGGAAGAGAGTACAGGACTTGTACCTTGTTCTCTTTTATTTATTTCTTGTATGTTTTTTTTTTATGATTGATTGATTAAATATCACAAAAAATAATTTCTTAATAATTAAAGAAATGGACATCATACACACGACATAATTAAATTTCAAAAAAATTAAATTTGTGACATTTGTACAATTAAATCACCGGAATGAACCCGCAGACTTTGACTATTGAATGTGTACACTGTAAAACCTTATAGCTAACTTTAGGGTGTCGGTATTTTGTGGTGTTTGGTCTTGGTGTTTTTGTGACGCATCGTAAAAATTTACTCTCATAAATTTTCCCTAACGCACCAAACGAAGTATAACTTCAAAAAAATCAAATATGTATGCTTTGCATACCTGGTATAGATAAACGTTTTATGTACACCTAACAAAATTGGCCAAAGTGGTGCCCCATCTACAGGTTGTTCCGAAATGGCGCTATAATTTATCATTTTCCAAATAATCTACTTCCCATTAATACAAATTGATTTCGACCCACCAGGTTATTGATGGCTGCAATATATTTTCACAGAATACGTAGTAGATACCTTACTTCCAATTCTGTAACGCTATTACAAAACCTTTTGCATCACTTATTTCCATCATTAAAACTATGTGATAACTACACAACTCATCAATATTACTATCTACCGTATTCATTTCATTTTTTTAAATGTTCCAAAAATGAGTAATGATTAATAAATATTAATAATAATTAGAGATGCGCCGAATGTTGGGCCGAATATTCGTATTCAGTACAATATTAATATTCGGTAATTTGCCGAATTACTGAATATTTAAATTATTGTTAATATTTAAAAATAACATTTTATTAAATAAGTCTGTCTGACTGTCTGTCTGTCCATCCCTCCGTCCGTCAGTCCGTTCGTCACCAACTTAAAACTTAAAAAATAAGCAAAAGAGTAAATACAAAATCTCATTGGATAGCAACCTGTTAGCCAAGAGTTCGCCTGAAGTAAAGCTGTACGAACAAAAATTTGAAGAGCACTTCGGAAGCTCAATAATACCGGCGCTCCCTCGGAACCTCAAGGACGTCCGTCCCTTTAAACCTTGAAACGTGAATGCATATCTGGAACCTAATATTACGTTTTACATTTAGAGGTATCTGGTATTTATATATTTTTAATAAAACCGGAAGAAACTTACTCTAGTCTTGTTTGTTAATAAATAGCTGTTTCTCGCGACTTCGACCGCGTTTATTAGCATATGTGCTATTCCAAAATATAATCTAACTCTGTGCTAATTTTATAAGACTTACGCGCTGCCTACTGCGCTACCGAGGCTTTGTGCTAATTAAAAAGAAATAATAGATTAGAGTATCGGATATTAGATTATTGGTTTTATAATCATCGCACCTAATTCTTAAAGCGATCCCACGGAAGTCTCATGCATTAACTATAATGTACCTACAAATCTATTATTTGCATATATACAGGCAAGCAAAATTGTAAGCTGGCTACCCTAAACATACCTATAGTATAGTACCTATCAAATAATATGAAACGACTAAATCATAGGTTCGAATCATTTATCGGACTATCACAAATATTTTACACTTATTATCGTTTTGAATGTTTATATTGTTTATTGTTTTCCTTTGACGAATTTAGTTGAAAAGACGAGAACCCAAAGCACAAAACTGCGCGTCACTGTCAGTTTTCAATGTTAACGTCATTTAGACTTTCACAAATGACAATTGCCACTAGGGATGGGCAAGTGCAAAAAATAACGATATTTATAAGGATTTAACGAGTCATTAAAAACATATAACACAGGGTTTTCGCCGACGCACAGCGTCTTTGCCGGCGAAGACGAGGGCCCCGATTTCTGAGGTCATCCAGACTTGGACCCTCACCACGGGCGTTCGGACTAGAAAATAATTATTCCAATAGTCCACCAAACAGACAGATTAACGTCGAACCGAGGTTCGAATCCTCGTCAAACTCTGGGGCTCTTCTCATGGCAGGCTCTCGCGCTCGTCCCACTCCCCAGTGACGCCTTAGCCACCCCTCAGATATCGGCAAGTGTCAAAAAAAATTAAATAAAAAGAATATCTCGTTATTTTGTTATTGTAACTGCAAGCCTGTGGCTACAAAAAGAATTCCAGACCATTTAATTAGTATAGAATATCAATTTTAATGAGCATAAAAATAATATACTAATAAAAATAAATGTGCACAACATGTGAAATTTGATATACAGATATATTATAAAAAGATATCCTCCTATTAAGACCATAGCTGTCTCTGGCGACTTCATCTGCGTACTTCTTATATTAAATAGGTATAACTTTTATAATATATTTGCTTTATAATCTTATAAGACTGCTTAATTAATATTCAAAACACCTAGGCTAGCTACTGGCTAGGTTGTTGTTGTGGGCATTTTACAGTCCAGGTGGTATTAGGTATGTACCATACGCGTTCATACAATGATTTTCATCACACATGCGAGGAAGAATCAGATCAATGTACGTATTATATAAATACGATATTAGAGTAACACCAAGGTGTACGACTTACAGCGTATATTAAAGACGTAATAAACGGAATATTTTCGTACTTGAAAAATATATTTTTTCAAATTAAACGTAAATTTACCATTATTAAGATGGTCCAGAATATACTTTCATTTAATAAATGCGCACTACTTTTAGACTCTCTGTTGGTTAAAAAAAGAATCTGTATAACCCGGGTAAATTCAAAATGGTCTATCTTCATTTATATAAATTGCAGTGAGTTATATATCAAAGTGTCATCTACAGTTCCATTTATAAAGAAAGTTTGACTTTTCACTATTACTATACTAACCTAATATAATTTATAATTTTCAAACAAAAAAGTCGATTGTAATACGTGAACTTGTAGTATGAATATCGATAATAATGTGTACAAACCTAGTTGACATTTGACAGTTCATTCATCATTGACATTCAACACTCATATTTTGATATCACATGTGCGAGTTTTATAAATAAAAATACAAATCTATATTTTGCAAATAATGAATTAATCAAGCATAAGAACTGGATCATGGATTTTATAGTAGACACAGTTGGGGACAATGACCTCCAGGTGAAAACGGAATTACTAGAAAAAGATGAAAAACTTTTTATTGGTTAGTTGAGCAGCAACTCCCTTTTCACGAGTATTGGCGAGTTTATTTTATCACCATTTACATTTCATAATCTTATGAGATCAGAAAAAACAGCAGTATGAGATGAATGGAAACCTACAACCTACTTATTTACGGGAAACCTTTTTTTTTATTAATAATTATTACTTTAACTGAATTTATACTGAATCTTTCTGCGACTTTTTATTCACAGACAAAGAAAAGAAAACAGAATCGATATTAGAATTATTCGAAACGAAGAAACAAGAATTAGACAACCAAGAAGCAGCAGAAGATGAATTACGGAATAAATTAAACGGTTTGAAGATAGACAACCTTTTTGATGGGTTCTTTGATGAGATGGGTTGGATGGCGCCTATTATCAAGAATGGCAAGAGGAAGAGGTTGTTTCATTTCGATCAACTAGATATAGAAACAGGGAAGTTAAAATCGAATCTTGGTTCAGTAGATGTTGAGAAGGAAATGCAGAAGTCTGTTCTGACACCAGGTATTGAAAAAGAACATGGACTACCTAGCTATAATGTTAGTGAGAGAAAACTTAAAGCAATACGTAAGGTAAGATAAAGTTTATGTCACTGTCGAGTTACATAACTATCTCTATTTACTTCTATTTTTTATTGTACTACAAGTTATATGGAATAAGATAGTTGCATGCGAACCTGTCAACAAGGTATAACAGTTTCTACACTCTATTGTCAGGAATGCTACATTAACAGACCCTATAAAATTAAAAAAAAAATAATTTCTAAATTCTCCTTCCCAGGATCTCCTGCTTATAAGACCACTGCCGGGCTGGTTGGTTGGTTAGGTTGCCTAATTAAATAACAATTTTACTTTTAAATATGTTATATGGTTTTTATTTTATCACAGAGAGAACGAGAGAAAACCAAAGGACCCAATTGGTTCAACATGCCAGTTCCAGAAATGACGGAGGAGCTCAAAAATGACCTGCAGGTCCTAAAAATGAGATCCGCAATGGATCCCAAACATTTCTACAAAAAGAATGACATGGAAGTTTTGCCTAAGTACTTCCAGGTAAAAATATTTTGTACTTTAACATTTATATTTTTTAACAACAATTTATTAGCACTGTCAAAGAAATTTATTCATCCTCTTGCCTAAGTAAGTTGTCCCTGAATGGGAATCCTAAGTCAAAGAAATTGAATAACTATTTATTTCATCAATTATCCAAACTTTTGCATTTATAAATATATTTTTATTTGCATAATACTAGTTATGTTTAATAAACCTGGAGATGTGCATTTTTTTATTGCAACTGTATAAAAATTAAATGACAGATTTTGTAACTAGTAGTGTATAAGCAAAAATGTATTTAGTCCAAGAATAAAGGCTATTTTTAATTTATTTATTTTTATACAGACTTTATTGCGAGAAATACTGCAGAGCGTATAATAAATGTAGTATAAATCTAGTTTTGAGGATGTTTGTTATCGCAAACCAGAGCTGATGACCATTACATTGGGAAATTCAGTTTTTAACAAAAAGCACATGGGTTTTTTGCATACATTCTCACAAACTTTGTTTATAATATGAGTAGGTTTATATCCCTTTTCATTAATGATACAAACAACCTTAAAGGGATGCCTAGTGATTTAGGTGATTCATAGATAAAAAAACTTTTCAAGAACTCTTATGTGATAACTAACGACGTTAGGCGCCATCTAAACTTACAAAATAAGAATACGGTTTTTTGTAATATTTTTAAATCTGAATAATGAAAAATATGATAATACAAACACTAAATACTGCACCCTGTGGCAAGAACCAAAGACAAGTTAGGTTATATGAGTTGCCTGGTGAAAATCCATTGTTGAAAGGTAAATGTATGCCTAGGAATCTTCTGTTATTGGGTGTTACTCATTTAGGCATTGCCTTGTCCGTTGTTTGTGAAAACGGGCATTAGTGAGACTTATTTTAACCCACTATATTGTTTTATACAGGTTGGTAAAATAATGGACTCTCCATTGGATCACATAAATGAAAGATTGACAAGAAAAGAAAGAAAAAGGACAATGGTCGAGGAGCTATTAGCAGATGCAGAGTTTCAGAAGTACAATAAGAAGAAATACAAAGAAATTATAGACGAAAAGAGAAGGTCAGAGTACAAAACTTTCATGAAGGATAAGAGACAGAAGAATAAAGCTGTGTTAAAAAGTAATAAGGTGAAAACTAAAAAGGCAAAATAAATAATTTAAAGTATTTAAATATTTTTTTCATTTTTAAACAGAGACAGTTAAGAAGAAGTTACTTTCATGTCAGAGGGGAGTTCAATCCTCGTAGTTGCATTATAATATTACTAGTGGTACCTTGCGACTTCGTCCGCCTATAAGTTAACCTTAAAAAATAGACATATGCGGACTTTTATTTAGAACTTATAAAGGGAAAAACTTTGTTATCTTAATATATATAAATCTCCTGTCACGATGTTTGTCCGCGATGGACTCCTAAACTACTTAACCTTTTTAAATTAAATTGACACACCGTGAGCAGTCTGGTCCCAACTTAAGAGATAGGATAGCTTAGATCTTTAATTAATTATAGTCGCAATTTTATTTTATTGCAAATTATTTGTCTATAATTAATTGACAGTCACATGTTATATGTATACTACTATACTCATTTGAGGCTTAGCGATACTGAATACTTTAAAAACAATATCAAACGCAGACGAAGTCGCGGGCAACAGCTAGTACATTATATAAACTACTACAGTCTCCTTCTCTAATTGGTGATAATTTAATGAAGAATATAAATACACAGCAGATCGACTTTCGGGAGGCCGAGTTCGAATCCCAGCACGCCCCTCCAACTTTTATAAGTTAAGAGATTTTTAAGTAATTAAAAATATCTTGCTTCGACGGTAAAGGAAAACATCATGAGGAATCCTGCATGCCCGAGAGTTGTACATTATGTACTCAAAGGTATGTGGATTCCATCAATCCGCACTGTGGGTACCTAATGGGTTGATACGATGATAAATACACATAAGTAAGTTATAAATGAAAGTAAGTTTTCACTGTAACAAGTATTTATTTAAAAATGTATATAAAAAGGGTCTAAATTTTTACAAATATTTAAAGAGTAAAGGAGACTAACCAAAAGTTACTTAATTCCCAAATGGCCCCTGCCGAAAATCACCGCTGCGACAGAGGTGTCGTCAAAAACGGCCTAAACGACTTTATGATTAATTAAATTAAATTTTTTATGAATGAAAGAACTACAATTACTAGGAAATCGGTATACAATAAATTCTTTATGATCATCATTATGTCAGCTAATGGATATTGGACATATCTATTTTGCCGGGAGTTCCAAATATCACGACCTTGAGCCGCTTGGTTGAGGTCTACCAATGCTGCGTTTACAAGGTAACTATTCCAGCACCTTGGGACCCCCATGGCCATCGGTTCTTGGAGCTATATGACCCGTCCATTGCCACTTAAACTCCATGTTAAGCTATGCCAGTAAATCTGGCTTTAAAATAATTTATAACGTAATCATACACACATGAATTACTATGAACTTTCACAGTGCAGAACACACTTCCTATCTTTGTCGCTGTCTTTCTTAAACTCTGGCAATATTATATTGAATGAAAGTATATACTTTTATTGCGCACCACAAAAAGTACTTAAAAAATAAGAGTACCTATAACAAAACAGAATTACAATTTGGCAGCCTAATCGCTCCATCGCGATTTCGTTCAGGCAACTTTTTTTTTATATGCATTTACTATGTTCTACTTTTGTTTTATTGGTACTATACATTTATTGTTCGAGGTGGGCGTTAATATTTGCGACACAGTTTATACTACTGCAACAGTTATCGCGGCCCCATGTTTATTGTGTCAATTCTGTACCCTTACCAATATTCTGAATAAATAAATAAAATAAAAAAACAATCGCACATAAAACCAATACAGTAAATAAGTAGGTGATGCATATATACATATACCTATATATGTATAATAATTATACAACAATAATTGTAATATTGTAAAATTTATTATTGTGATTTATTAAAAAAGGAACGCAGCCATTGATCAGTAATCTCCTTAACGTGTCATAAAACTGTAAGTACTTCATAAACTATCACAGATAACTTATTATGGAAATAGAAAAATATATATTTATTTTGTTTAAACTTATTCATACTGTACATATTAATAAAAATATTTATTTATGAACTGGTTTTTAAAATTTCGAGATAATAATCTACAACTGGATGTTTGACAGTAATTGGAAATCTATCAGATTTATTCGTCTTGCAGTCTAAAAATATTTATTTCTATAAATATTTACTTAATTGACCGATTTAATTTACTTTTCCGACCATTTTTTTTGTATAAAAAATATTGATTCTGTATAAAATGTCATTAAAACTTGTACAATTGTTTTTTTTTCTTCAAAATCCACCCGTGACATCGATTGCTGCGCCGGTGATGAAGGAACTTTTGTCTGAACTTAGGAACGTTATCACCTCAGCTACCTCTGTAATAAAAACGGTAGAGAATAAAAAATAAAATACAAAACCTATGCCTTCATAGTTCCAAATCTTAAAACCTTATCAAAACCACATTTTTTAAGCGATACAGGACACTGTTATAGACGTGGCATGCATAGGTTAACCATAAGGGTAGAAAACGATTGAAAATAAGTGCCATTTGTCGTATTCTAAAATTTAATACGCATAGACCTCTTTAATAATGCCTTTTAGACCTGTTGTCTCGAAAACAAGATGGGGTCTCAGCACCTATCAATAGGATGTTAACTCTGTATAACAGCATTAATAAAGTGCCTGACATAGACATAACAAAGGATAGTCTTCCTAAATTTAAAAAAAAACTTAAGGACCACTTCCTATCGCAATACTGTGGTATTGTTTATATTTAAATTATATTTTTTTCCTTTGCTCTTTTTTGTAGTAGTTTAGCTAGTTTTGTTCTTTAGTATATATTGTCAGCATTTTCATTATTTTATTATAACTTTTTTATATATAACTAGCGACCCGCCCCGGCTTCGCACGGGTGCAATGCTGATACTAAATTAAATACACTACAGAAAAACTATGAACGTTGTATATAAAAACATAGCGGCCCGCTCCGACTTTGCACCCGCATAAAATATATATGCCTATGTCACTCAATGAAAACATGATTAAAATCGATCCAGTATTTTTGATTCATTCATTACTGCCCTTGGCCTGCACGCATTAAATTTGGAGTAAAACAATTCCTCTTTCCCTATACTTACTATGAAGATTTCCTGCTATCTTTGGAATATCTAAATTCATTCAATTTTTATTACATTACACATTTTTACTTATTTACTTTTTACATTTTTACCTAGGTATTTATTTTATTTTTACAACAATTAATATATTACAGGATGTCTTTATACACAACGTTCACAGCTTTCTTGTCATTAGACAATACAAACATGTTTTCTCTTGAGGTTACTCTTGAAAGAGCGACATACAGTTGGCCATGTGAAAAACAGTCAACGCTCAAATCTAAGCCTGCAACGTTGAAGGTTTGACCTTGCGATTTATTAATGGTCATTGCAAAAGATGTCTTTACCGGAAACTGTAAACGTTTAAATTGGAAGGGAAAATCCGATGGTATCAGAGGGATTCGGGGAATCAATACATCTTCTCCGGTACCACATCCTGTGAGTATTGTGCACTCTATTATGAAAGTTTTCAGTGATTTTATCAGCAAACGCGTGCCATTGCAAAGTTTAGGTGGATTCAGGTTTCTTAATAAAATAACAGGACAACCTACTTTCAACACCATTTTGTGAGGAGGGAGTCCAGACGGGTTCAAAGAGTTTAGAAACTCTGTAGGAAAATGAACAGCTTCTTCCAAATCGAGAACAGTATACACCGAGTAGTATATTTTCGTCGACGCATCAATCTTTGAAAGAATCAAGTTATTTACCTTATCTACTTGTTCATTAGTTAATGACAGAATCGCTCTTTCTTTAAACCAAGATATTGTCTTGTAACTTATGTCATCAATGTCAGGATAGACTTTGTTGACTAACTCTTGGATGTTATCTATCAAAACACAAAGGTTTTCAAGGTTAATCCTTCCCTCACTTTGTGTTAATTCTCTATTGAAGATTCTCTCTCTCTCTCAGCTCTATATCTATCCCTAAGCTGACTGAGTCGAGCTTCACGTTCTGTTGACGATTCTTCATCTCTTTGTGAACGTACGCTTCTAGCATTCACTGAACTACAACCTATGTTCGAACGACGACGTCTTCCAGACATGACTTTATAATTTCAGAACAAAATTGACTCAGTGCTAGACTTATGTATGATTACCTACTTAATTCGATAAGGATTAATGCCGTATTGCTTAAAATAGCTTCGTAAATAAGCCATTTTTTCACGTAAAAAGTAAACAATAAAAATGGTTAATGTGGGTTATCCCTAAAATATAAACATATACCATCGCGGACTTTTTTGTAGACCTTTTTATGGTGTACAATACTGTAGTACATTAATTTGATGTAACTCGTAGGGTTTAGGCAGCGTTTTTGCTAAATTGCTAAATAAGCCCATAAAAATAGGTTAATTTACGACATCACGTTAGCAACCTCTAAAATTAGCAATGTTGCCTTAGTATATGATGCATGTATTATACATATAAACCTTTCTCTTGAATCACTCTATCTATTGGAAAAAACCGCATCAAAATCCGTTGCGTAGTTTTAAAGATTTAAGCGCACATAGGGATATAGGGACAGAAAAGGCGACTTTGTTTTATACTATGTAGTGATTTAAGAACATATTTTTTTTTTTTTTGTAATTAATTCTAAAATGTATGTTTTCGCGGCACTAGATCCGGCTAGTTTATGTCATAGCTTGACAGATGTTACAGCTCATACTCTCATGTCTCTCTTCTTAATCGTTTTTTCTCTTTCTAACTGACATTCTAGTTTTTTATTCGCAAGTTGTGGCAGTCTCTAAGTGTTTTATTCATTTTCTGTTTAATTTTATAAGAGTTATTGTAACCTGTTGATTGTCCATTAAATTAATTAATTAATTAATAGGAGAGAGTTTGGATTTCACCAACCCCCATTGGGCGACTCCAATGGGTGGTGGTGATATATAACGCACAACTTACAGTTTAAATGTAACGGGGAGTCCCCCATACCCCTAATCAGTTTTAACCGCTTAGCAGCACGACTTTGTCGGTAGGGTGGTAACTAGCCACTTCCGAAGCCTGCGACCAGGCCAGAGCAGTGAAAATTCTGAAAATATAAATTACCAAATTGCATCGACCGGGATTCGAACCCGGGACCTCCAACTTGAAACCACAGCGCTAGCCGCTGCGCCAGAGGCGTCGTCAAAAACGGCCTTAACGCTTCTGAGAGAGGATACCCAGGGTGGGTATCCTCTGTAGTGAACTAGTATCGGGTTGCATATGACTGGGCAATAAGACAACCATTTAAAAACTCTTACCAGTAGGGTCACCAAGCCTTCCCAGGGGCACAAGTTTTAGCATGTGCTCTTTGACTTTATCTGGTACAGTCTTGATTATTGGAGTGTCAATAAATCCTGGCAAGATTGCATTTACTCTGAAATAAAACAATACAACATGTACTCATCCTTTGGTGCAGTTCAAGCGCGTTTAAAATTTTAAATTTTAAAAATTAAAAATAGACTACCACAGAATTAATAGCATACAGAATCCTAAAGTTTATCTATATATTATTATATGTATTTGAGTATATAATAAATAAATAAATAATTATACTACGACCATAAAAACATTTCTAAATTTAAGAAAAAATGTGACTGCAATAATTTAAACATTAGAAGTAAGAATAAACTTACAGTGCAATATACTAGGTTACATAAAATTCATAATTCGTTTAAAGGAAATTGCATACAATTTTACAATAAACTACCAATTGACATCTTGGAGATGTCTCTTAAAAAGTTCAAAGTTTGTATTAAACGTAAGCTTATAGAAAAGTCCTATTATAGTATAAAGGACTACGTCAACGATAAAAAAGCTTGGGTGTAAATTATTGCTCTAACCAGGTTGCTCTTCTAATAATTTAAAATGACATTGTGAGATGGCGATAACAAAAAAAAAAAAAAAAAACACCCGGCTAAGTTTGTTGTGGGCTTCTTCTTAGACCGGGACGCGTTTGGAACCCTCGTAGCTTTAGTTTTAAGTTTACGAATGTGGTTATCGCCATCATCTCACTACCGTGTAATTCTTATGTACGCATCAAAAGTGCCACCTGTGGGCCTACTTGAATAAAGATATTTTTGACTTTGACTTTGACAATACACACATCGCCATCTAGCCGCAAAGTTATCGTAGCTTGAGTTATGGGTATTAAGATAGCCCATGAATGTTTTTATGAATATTATACACATTAATATTATTTGTATACAATAAGATATACAGATAAACACCCAGACACCGAAAAACATTCATGATCATCACACAAACATTTTTCCGGTTGTTGGAATCGAACCCACGGCCTTGGACACAGGGTCGCTGCCCACTGCGCCAACCGGCTGCCGATGATTCGATTCTAAAAATATTCATCAGTCATCTTAGTACCCATAACACAAGCTACCTACGCTTTAGGGCTAGATAGGCGATGTGTGAATTGTCGTAGTATATTTATTTAGTGTTTAGTGGAGTGGTTTTGATGCTTCAATACAAGTCGTGTACAAGGATATTCCAGTTGTGGGTATCGAACCCGCAGCCTTGGACTCAGAAAGCAGGGTCGCCCACTGCGCCAATCGGCCGTCAAATTCTTATTAGTATTTATAATAGTGTGGAATAAAGTAGTCTATCAATCCGCACTTATTTATGTCATTAGATATACCAACTGTATTATCATTAATAATTTTAGATTATAGTTTATTGTCCGAGTACAATTATCACTTACAGGTATACACAGCATTGAAGTAAGTCCGGTTAAAAATAATTAAATTAAGTTAAAAGCAAAAATAGTGAGAACAAAAGAATTAATATTAAACAGATTAAAATTAAAAAAAAAAAAATTATTTAAAAAATATTACTCTAAGTTTAATTTCGCCTTAGAGCTAAATAAAGTGTCATGAAAAATGACAATGCGAGGGTTTTTTAAGTTGCTAAAAACATTAGTCATTCGGTTAATAGGTGAGAATAATAGCACTTGGTCAGTGGGCGGCGTAGTGGACCCCTAAACCCTTCATTCTGAGAGGAGACCCGCAGGGTGATTACGTATCATGCGACAGGCGTAAATCTGTCAAACGTCACTTTTCCATACAATTAATAAACAAAAGTGACGTTTGACAGCAGTGATTGCAAGATTTACGCCTGTCGCATTGCTGCCGCGAGATACGTAATCACCCTGCGGTGCCCTGTAGTGGGCCGGTGATGGGTTGATGATGATGATGAAATAACAAAAAATACACTTTATTACCTTACATTAAACTTCCCTAATTCTTTCGCTGCTGATTGCGTCATCGCTACCACGCCGGCTTTACTAGCGGAATAATTAGTTTGTCCTGAAAAAAAAAAAATCGTGCACTTCATACATGCACAAAAGCACTGCATACCCCAACATTTTCATATAAGTATCAACGGAGGAGGATTTTGCCATTTTATGCCGTTTTACTTCTTTATGCTTACGCTGC
Organism: Pararge aegeria; assembly: GCF_905163445.1. Classification (NCBI taxonomy): domain Eukaryota; kingdom Metazoa; phylum Arthropoda; class Insecta; order Lepidoptera; family Nymphalidae; genus Pararge; species Pararge aegeria. The sequence continues at coordinate 4,327,522 of NC_053183.1, forward strand.
CCAAATTCCTGTGCACGCCACTGAGTATTTATTATATATGGGTATGTTTAACCGGTGCCATATGGTAAATTAAGAGACGACTAAGGTATTATAACAGAGAACGGGTAGCAGCGTTCTCTGTGCTACTACTGCCATGTTTTCGCTCCAGGATTAACTTTTTTTATTTAACTACCAGTTAGCTCGAACTACCTATAAAATCGTTTTGGACTTGATAGTCATATTGCTAAGGAAAGGAAGACTGTTTAATATAACGCTAAGAGCCTTAGGAGACGGCTATGAAACGCGGTGGGTCGCAGAATGAAACAAACTGGACTTTAGTTAACAGATATTGTAATTTTATGTCAATTCTTGCTAGCTGATATCGTACTAAATCCAATATGGCGGACTGCGAAAGCTAGTCGACCGATTATTTGTTGACCCCCGTAATAGGATATCGTTCTTCATATCATACATATTGTACCGGATGACACGTCAGCCAGTGCACCGACCACAGATTATAGATAGGCAATTTGTCAAAGTCAAGCCGCCATGTTGTCGTACCTCACCGCCATGCCAAAAATGCCGTCATTTGGTATCTACGTCAAGCTAGCCAAAGCCCACCATTTTTTTGAAAAGTTTTTAAAATATTTTGTACGAATATTGTTTTTATTTTCGTATCCGCTACAATATATACAGTGAATAATATATATAACTTATTCATACATTCTCACCTATATTTCCATATTTCCCCACTATACTGGATATATTTATGATCGAACCTTGAATAGACGATTCAGTCATAGCCTTGGCAAATGTCTGCATTATGAGGAACGTACCCTGAAAAACAAATCTATGGGGATGATGATGATCTAAGGTATCATCATAATCCCCAGACTATATTTTGCCTGTTGTTGGATCCAGGCTACAGGCTCTCATGAGCACAAATTTGTGATAATACCCACCGACCGAAGCGGTTATAGCCCAGTGGTTAGGATCGACTCCACTTTCGGGGGGCCGAGTTTGAATCCCAGCACACATCTAAGTTATGTGCGTTTTAAGTAATTAAAATATCACTTGCTACAATGTTGAAGAGAAACGTAGTGAGGAAACCTGCATGCCTGAGAGTTCACAATAAAATTCTCAAAGGTGTGTGGAGTCCACCAATCCATAATGAGCCAGCGTGGCGGACTACAGCCTTAACCTCTTCTAATTGTGGGAGGAGACCCGTGCCCTGAAGTGGGCCGGTAATGGGTTGATATGACGACCCTTGCTCGCTGAGTCAATTCAACATCTTTACAAATTTACAGGGGTTTTTCTAACTCATTAGCATAGACTTTAATATAAACGCAGCACATAATCATAGACTTTAAATATAGAGTATAAATTAATAGGGCTTCCGGAAATGTAGCTAGAGATTCCATGGAGACTCGAATTGGTCTATGCACCCTTATGTAAAAAATTTCCACAACCAATGGATATATTACCTTCAGGTTAACATGCATAACACTGTCATAGTCCTCCTCAGAGAGTTTAAGAAGCCAATTGTCTCTTGTTACACCAGCAGAGTTCACAACAATCTTTGGAGGAAGTTTGTATTCATTTAAAATCGCTTTAAGAAGATTTTGAACTGATTTTGCATCAGATACATCCAGTTCCATAGCGCTGTGGTCACCCGTATCTGGAAATTAGATATCTCAGTTATTTTTTTTTTTTGTTACTATAAGTAACAATTTGACTGCAATCTGGAATGAAGATTATGAAGTGTAAGATGGTAGCTGTCTGTCCTATTAGGGGTGCAGCAGTTATATTAAATCCCTAATTGGCACTGTAATAGTAGGGTGATAAGTCTATAGGGCCGAAGCCTCCCACCAGACCAAAATTGCGTAAATTTAAAAATTTACAAATTGAACCTCATACCTCACACTTCAGCGCTCACCACTGTGTCAGGCAGGTTGTGTTGTTGGATAGACAAACATACCTACATAGATACATCTATAATATTTTGGAATATGTGCAATATGCATACACTTATTATTTTGGTAAAGTAGTTAAAAATATTAAGTAAGTACCCATCTTCCTACATAAGTCAGCCAGCCAAAAAATACTACAAATCTGCCAAGCTGTTTGAAGCCCTATGATGACTTAGAGAAGACAAACAGACAAAACTGTCAAATTAAAAATACCCAGCGTTTCTGTCCAGGGTTACAAAATTGTATCTTTACTTACTATTAGAACCAGAAGCTAGAGCTGTATGCTTTTTGATAGTCTCCATTGCAGCATCATAGTTCTTATCTGCTGCTATGACAGTGGCTCCCTCTCGTGATAAAACCTGACATGCTGCTCTACCAATACCTGATCCTGCACCTATAATAGAAATAATGTATCTTAACCAAAATCATCTATTGTACACCCTTAAGCTGCTCATTGATTATTGAGCCTCTTTGATATGATTAATTAAAAATCACAAGATTTTTGGGTTTGATTTCCAGATTTGGCCAAGTATTGTCCACTGAGGCTCGGAAAGCACTCGGAGAGATTAATGTATTGGTCCCAGTTATAATCATTAATTTGTGATAATAGTTTTCATAGCCCACCAAGCCACATGGGAGCAGCTGGTGTCTATGCTCTTCACTGTGGGATGCTGTGGGATGTTAATAGGCCTAGAATCTGCAGTCCCTATTATAGGGGCAACTAACTTTTGCCTTGTTTTTGCTTTATTTTCTCTAATCCTGTGAGAACAGTTCGTTTTCATGGTATAAAAAGTATGTTAGTTTCCTTTACTTTCAAAAAATCATATTAGTTAGGGATTAGGAATTTGATTATTATTTTATTTTTATTTATTGACTGTGTGTGTGTATCTATGAAAATAAAGTTGCTAATTTTCATAGATACGCACAAATAAAGTAATAAAACATAATTACGAGCGATGCAAGGAGTGCCTAGATATATTCAAAGGAGCCCTAGGAGGTTACTCACCTGTAACAAGTGCAAGTCTTCCAGAAACCAAACCTCTTGATACCATTTCGTTATTTTGTCGAACACTGTATTTATTATGAATTATATAAGAGAAGATAGCAAATAGTTTCCTTATCACAAATAACCTTCAATAATAACGGATAGGATCATATAAAACGCTCTTTGCCCCCTAAATTTTACCGTAACTCGAGAGAAAATCACTGAAATAAATAAGGGAAACCATCGAGTAATTACAAAGTAAATTGATTCTTATGTCCCATAACATAAGATTATTTTTAAATGTATCAAATATGAAGAACTTTAAAATGACAGCTGCAAAGTATTTTTTGACGTTGACATGACATTATTATTGTATTAAAATTACGTTCAGAAATTAATCATTTGATTGTTTTCCTTTCTAAGCTAAAGTTCGCCACCTGAATCCCTAATTAGTGATATTAATATTTTCAACGACGTTCTGTATCGAGCGTAAGACCAACGGCACCATCCTTGCTCCAACTAGTGTTTCTCTGATTTGTAGCATTCAGTCAGTGTCGTAACTAACCTAGGGCTAGGTTAGGCTAGCTAGTCCCCTTAGCTCAACGAGACTCCCGCAGGCTCCAGAAGCAACATTATTTAAAGTTATAGATATCAAATTCAAAGCAAAGAATTTTTGACTACATACTTTTTGGATCCTAACCTTCCAAATTCTTAATATATTTATGCCACTTCTTCAACCTTAAAATTTCCTTAATTTATTTATGCCATTATGGCACTTAAGTTATGAAGCTTACGAGTGTTCAAAGAACTTCTTAAAACACTTAAATCAGTTACAAATGTCGCGTTCGCCTCAAATAACCCGCCACCAATAATACCAATAATGGTTTAAGAGGTGGTTTAAGGGAAGAGAATGGAGACACGATTAAGCAGCTGCTTACAGACAGTCCAGTGTTAATAGTAGGGGTCAGTGCCCATGACAAACAAACCTCGATTTCATAATCATCATCATCGAGAGCTTATTAGACATCAGCGCCACGGCTGGATGTAGGCCTCCTGCTTACTGGCTCAATAGGGTCTATGCCGCCGCCAAATTCCCATCTCCGGGATAGTACTTAGAATTTTTGCATAAAACCCCATAGGTATCAATTAGAGATGCGCCGAACAGTGGTATTCACCGAATAACAGAATACCAAATACCAATCGGTTTAAACTTTCCCGAACCAGCCGAATTATTTGGTTTACTATTCCTAGATGACGACCGGACGAACCCGCTCACGCACCGTGCTATCACTTTGGTTCCACGCGAACACTGTTAGTTAGAAATTAAAAATAATAGTTTAAAAAAACACGCTTTTATAGAAAATTTAACAAAAATAGCAAATAGATTTTAATAAATTTAAATTAAGAATAGTGTTAAAAAGAAAAAAATGTTTTATATAATTTGGCCGAATACCAGACGAATATTTGGCGCATCTATAGTAAAGTAATCCGGTACCGGTAAAGGATTGCTACTATTAGTTTAAATAGGGCCCCCAGCCACCAATGAAGTTTTTGGCCTAGAGGTCTTCGATTGAAGTAAAGCTACGTGGTACTATCGTCGTACGCAACTTCACGCATGCCGCAGATTTGTACCGATGCCACAGCGGACTTATTGAACATGGACGCCTTTGTTCGACTTTGGTTTCCCACTTTCCATCCCTACTTTGACCCGACACGCGAGGTTTATATTATGGAACTGAAAGTAGTTAAGTGAAGTTTTTCCACATTTAATGAAACGAATTTTTTTTTTTTCAAAAAAATGTATTATAACTTACACCTAATTTAATTACACCTAATGATTAATGATTAAACTTAACCGACATTGGTTTAACTTAAAATGCTGTACATTGGTTAATCTAAACAAATAAAAAAATGTCAGTGTCATGTCAAAAAAAGTCACAAATTACACTCTTAATACGATGAGTATATGATAATATATGAGAATATCATGAGTATTTGATTTTTGAACCACGCCAACGACGGGTTTTAAAAGCAATGTTTTGGTCAGGGCGATTCCTGGCTTAACCGATTTCGGAATGGAGAATGGAATTTCCATAGGGGGGTAGTTACAGAGTGGGATGTACGGCACGTTTTAATCCGGAAATTGCTGCTAAATGAGGTTGAAAGAACTTAAAACGATTAATAATCTCTGTAATTCGAAAAAATTATGTTATTCTTGGTGACTATATTTCTGGTTAAATTTTCCACTTAACATTTTTTGGATACAAATATTTTTTTTTTAAATACGTTTCTTCAGTTTTCTACTATATATGACATGGTATAGAATAAAAAAATACTATATATCTTGACATTAATAAGTTTTTTGGTAGTTTTTTTATATAAGTTAGATATTTCCCGAAAAATATAATTAATAATTATAATAATATAATTGAGGAGGTTCCTCACTCTGGAGCCCTGACTATCGCTTGCTTTTTTTTTTAATATAATTTTTTAATAGTGTTTTTTGTTTTTCTTTTGTGTTGAAAATTAAAAAAAAACGTATATGAATAATTTATGTTAATCACACAAACATTTTCCATTTGTGGGAATCAAACCTTGCACAGCCTTGGACTCAGAAAGCAGGGTCAGTACCCACTCCGCCAATCGGCCATCACAAAGTATTAGAAAAAATTAGGTACTCAGTCTACAACAGTATTTCTTTCCTTTAAATTTTTTTTATACATAAGAAAAAAAATTCATTAGAGGTAATTCAATCAATATATGATTTATAATTTTTTATGCTTTAGAGTAAATAGGTAGTTTAAGTTCTTTCAACCGAGGTAGTTACAATAAGCAGATATGAGATACATTATTAGATCTAAATAAATGATTTTTTTTCGTTCACCTCAGTACAGGATCAATTTAAAAAAAAAAGAAAATCACAAAGATTCAGTAAAAAAATCAGGTCATCTAGGTAATAAAAGCAGGATTACTTTGCAGTTACTCGTATCTATTATGAATCTTAATTTGCTCCATTTGCAATAACAGACATAGCAAGTAAATGTCTCCTAATTATGCTTTAGTCCGTAGCAAAACATGCTAGAGTCATCTGGTAAATATCTTTATCTAGATTGTTTGGTAAGTGGAACCCTTATATCCCTCGCTACAAAACTAAGCCTGGCAAAGTGAACAATAAGTTGTATTGTTTAATATTTTATAAAATGATAATTTGATACTAAATTAAAAATTACGAGTGAGATCAGTTGTAGAACCTCTGTTCATATTTTAAGGATTTTTTATTTCTTAACCAAACAGAGAAATGTTAATTTTTGACTAATTGTCAAAAGTTGTTTTTTACTTTTCAGGTCCAACACTACAGTTTTCTGTAGTAAAGAAACACAGTGGCCCACTCAGGATATGCCCTAGAACATTAAGTGTATTTTCTATAGAAAACGATATATAACAAAAAATAATAACAAAGCAAACTTACTGCATATAGGTTACTACAGTAAGCTTACAATAGTTTATTATTGCAAAAAATGGAGAATATGTCGAACTATACCGAATCAACAATTGGCTTGAATTGTACCCACAGTCTTTCAAATTCAATTTTGTATTGTTCAACAAGTTTTATCTGTGACGTCACAGCAACAGCTTCCCAATTACCATTTAGTGCTTGCGTTGTCCAGTTGAGTGAACCTAGCATGACAACAGGCGTGCACCTCACATCATCAGTTCCAGCATCAATCAAACAGAACTTGTGATGCATAAGATTTGTTGATTTCATCCACCGCACAGGTATACGATGCTTCTCCAAGCGTTTTAATGCTGAACCATTGCAGTATGCCATGTCGGCGTCGATTATAACACGAATTTTAACACCACGAATATTCAGCTTGAGAATTGCATTTGTCAAGTCCATATTCGTCATGAGGTACATACAAACATCTAAACTATGTCGTGGAGAATTCAAGTAGTGAAGTAGACGATCCATACTTGGAGTTATCATACAACGTGAGTTTTTGCTCCGCTTCAGCACTGTGCTACCCGAAGAAAACATGATTACCTCGTTTATTTCCGATCTTTCGGACTTTTTTCGAAAGAATTTATATGCTATGTGGGATACAAAGACAACTGATAATAATGCTATCACAGCTTGTGCCTTACTCACGTTGTTAGTAATCATTATTTATTCAATGCATTTTAACACTAATATTAGAAAAACAATTTTCGGCGCGTTCGTGAAATCAAAACAATAGGTAGTTTAAACTGTTAACTGTCAAATGTGAAATAATATCAGATATGACATTAGACTAATACGTTCAAAAACATTCCAAAAACTTCTTAGATCCCGATATCAAAAAATTATAATTTAATATGTCAATAAATATATTGCATATTGGTTGTCTAACAAATTTCAGTCCAGGATTATGAAATTATTTAAAATTAATAATTATAAATTTAAAAAAAATTAATTAGTTAAAATTTTTAAACATTTCACTGGTTTCATTATTAGACAAATTGTATACCCATCGAAAGATCAATCGAAAGTATGAAACCCATAGAATATGCAAACGTTAGGTTGCCTATTCTTTTTTGGTCAGAACTCTCAGGTAAATTGGGACTAGCATTTTTAATTTTATTGATTTAAAAACAATCTGTTCACTCGATCTCTTTATTTACACACAGATGACGTCGACGAATATATTTTTAAAGCCCGTCTTTGGGTAAATTAAGCGCTGTAAATTTTATTTTAATCGATATATTACAGCACTATTATTAATTTAAAACACGAACTGAAAAGGAGTGCGATTCCCTAATATCCTTATTTAATTACCATAGTATATAAGAGGTCAGTGTGTTTTTTCTAAATAAATCTCTAAATTTAACTTGACAGTGAGAAGAGCCGCAGGGAACGCCGCACTGGCCCAGTGCGGATTGGTGGATTTCACACGCCTTTGAGAACATTATGAAGTCTGGAGAACACTCAGGCATGCAGGATTCCTCACGATGTTTTCCTTCACCGTTGAAGCAGCTTCAGCGTTAAGTAATATTTTAATTACTTACTTACTACTTTACTTGAACGGATAATAATAATATCCGAAATTATTATAATGCAGAGAGTTGTATAATTTGGTCGTGCATTACCACGCTTCACCACTTCTACCAGCACCACCAGTGCTGTTTCACTTAAATGTGGTGTAATTCCGGATAACAGTGCGGTTCAGCCCACAGGACGCGTACCGACCACGTGCTGGTTACAAGACTTATTATAACAATTGTATGGAAATATATCAAGCAAGCCTCGCGTAGCCCGGCAGCGACGCGATGTGCTTTTTTTTTTGTCATGGTGGAGGATGTGGAGAAGCTTTATGGCTACCTCTGTCCTTTTGTTCAAGACAGAGGTAAAAACCAACACGGCATGTCCCTCTCGTTGGCTTTAGTGGACGTCCGTGGAATCCGTTGTATACTTCTCACGTCTACCAACCATAGGTACAGCACGATTCAAACGTAAATGCGCCCCTGAAGTTTGCACACAACGTTGCGCACCACACACATTTTGGGTGTCCGGTGTAGCGGGAAGGATAACAGCGCACGTCTGCTAACTTCACGCAGACGCATTTAAGTTTGAATCGTACTGTACCTATAATCACATCGCGCATTAATTCGAAATAGGAACTTCATAACAGGAATAACGCGAACGCTCTACAAATTAAACAAAATGCTTTCTTATGATTACTGAATTAAAACATATTTATTTGTATAATAATTTTAGTACATTATTGTAAATATTTTTTATAGTGTTATATTATTTATACTGAACTCGTGTGGCCTAAGTCTCAAATTTAAATTATAGGAACTGTGATGTGCCGGTTGCAAAGATCCACTGTAACCTCCCAATAATGCACAGGAGCCGTAACCGTTGTCTGCTGAAGTTCCATAATTCGATACATTTTGTCCCATCAGCGCGTTTGAGTTTGGCACGTATTGCCTATTACCCACATTTTGCATCATTAGTGTATAATCATTTTGATATAGCCCTGAATTGCCAATCGGTAACCCGAGGTTGAAATTTAAGTTGTTTGTTTGGAAGTGATGTAACCAAGGTTCCTTTGCATTACGGTTGAACTCTTGCCGAGGGTCTGAAGATTGAGTGATGCCAATGGGCACTGGCACTGGTTCTGGTGAACTTTGACTAGTGGACGTTCTATTTGAGGATAGTGCTGATCTTTCGTTTCTTCGGAATTTGGCGCGCCTGTTTTGAAACCATACCTGTAAAAAGAACCATTATAAAATAACAAACATTTTTTTTTTTTTTAAGTGAAGCTCAAGTTAATCTATAACTTCAATAACCTTTTTTACGACCTCCCTGACGCAACCGTGAAGCTTTGTGATTCATGACGAGGGCAATACGGATATTTGTTATTACTGTATTTTCTGGTCTGGTCTGGTGAGGCTTCAGCCGTGGATAGTTACCACCCAGTTGACTTAGACGTGCCGCTAAGCGATTGAGCGTTCCGTTACGATGCCGTGTAGGTACCATAGGGGTGTAGGTAATATAACTATTTCTGACAAGCCTACCATCGTAAACTGCATCATAACTTACCATCAGGTAAAATTGCAGTCAAGCATTACCGTGTAGTAGAATGGAAAAAAAAAGTTTAAAACAGTAAGCTTGGTGTTTGGTGCACTCACTCACAACTACAGCTTCCATAAGTTTTGTGTCCTACATATCTTATATGGTTCTTTTACCTGTACTCTGGCTTCAGTTAAGTTGACCCTCGACGCCAGATCTTCTCTCACAAAAGCATCAGGATAGTGTGTCTTTTCAAACACTTTTTCCAACGCAGCCAGCTGCTGACTCGTGAACGTTGTTCTATTTCTTCTAGGCTTCTTTCTTTCGTCCGTTTTCCCATCCTTGTCTTCCTCTGATTCTTTTCGCACTTCCCTCTCTTTCACACCCTTGGCCTCATCAAATTTTCGTCTCATATCCTGATAAGCTAAATAATCAACAGGCTTAATGTATTGTCTTTGGAAATCTTTGGGATACCATGCGAGGTCATTCTGATAACTTGTCTCGTAGTTAGAACTTATTTGTCGTCCTGCAGATAAGTGGTGGAGTCTTAACAAGCTGTCTTCGTGGCACTTAATCATTTGGTATAAATTGTGGTTGTTTTCTGGATAATTTTGAGCGTTCAAGTTATAATTCCCTTGAGGTTGACACTTTGCTTCGTAGTTTTTTGTTATCAAATCGTTTGTGTTTATTCCTTCTGTAACAATATAAATGTTTACGTTAGGTCATTAACTTTGACTTTAGATAGTAAAAGTTGTTAAAAATTTTGATACAATTTCTTTGGTCTACTCAAGAAATTTTGATATCAAGCGGTGATAGCCCAGTGGGTCGCTCGACTTCACTTTCGATGGGCCGAGAGCACGGACCTCTAACGTTTCTAAGTTATGTGCGTTTCAAGTAACTAAAATATCACTTGCTTCAACGGTGAAGGAAAACATCGTGAGGAAACCTGCATGCCTGAGAGTTCTCCATAATGTTCTCAAAGGAGTGTGGAGTCACCAATCCGCACTGTGCCCGCGCGGTCGTCTACGGCTTTAACCTTCTCATTATGGGCCTCACCCATGCACTGTAGTCGCCTTCTAAATCGATACCCATAAAAATTGAGCTTCTTGCTATTTAATTTAGATTAGCAGTTGCCGACGACGTAGGTATTAACGTAAACGTCTCAAATTCAAACCTTTAAACATAAGTATTAACACATTGAGGAAAAAAACGCAGACAGCCAGCGAGAACCAATATAGATTTATATACTTAACACCTATACCTAGATAAAAAATCTTTCGAGGTGCGTGCTAAAATCATCTTTACTAAATAGGAGACCTAACGTGAAGAATTTAGGCGCAAAAGTAAAAGTTTTTTTTTGTACAAATAAAGAGTATTAATAAAAAAAAAAAAATTTTTTGTGAATTTCCAGATAATTCGAAAAGGACCGTTGCTTTTTTTATTACGTTTATGTAATTCCTACCTATACCGTTAAAAGGAATCCCTTGTGGCCTTCGCTTCTCCCATTGTAGGGTAAATAGAACAAAGACTCATTTGAGTTTCAGGCATTTCAGCGTGTTAGATTAAACATGGTTCGGCAGACAGTGTGTGTGTCATTATTGTTCGGAGATTCGCGCAACAATATCAGTTACATAAACACGTGCGATTGGTTTAGGCCCTCTGAGTAAAGATAAGGTTTCCTCACAAATATAAACCATTATTTGGTATACGTGTATTTGTATACTCCCCACAATACCTACTCTATTATTAATATTATGGGGTTGCGAAAATTAACGCCCCCATAAAGGAAAAGATAATTTTAGATTGAAGCAGGCGTTACTTAGCTAATTCATAAAGCTTAATTTGATAAACAAATTTCCTCAATGCGGCAAAAAAAATTAAAGTATATAAATTGGCTTTTGAATTTTTGAGCTGAATTTTTAGCCAATTTGTATAATTTTTTCAAATGAAATAAAATATGACCGATAATGAAGATTACGATTAAAAATACGTTAAATTTGGTTGAGTAGAGGTAATACTGGACTTCCTTTAACTGTTACACGACAGACAAATACACAGAAAAAATGTTACCACAAAGAAAATATTTAGGTAAATTAATGCTTTAAGTGATAATTTCTTTTGTTGAAGCGATAAGAGCCTAGTAGTTAGGACTTCGGCTTTACCTACTGTAAGGGATTAGGGAGCCTAGTTTGAATGTTAGCACGCATCACCAACTTTTCCAAGTTATGGACGTTTTAAGCAACTAATAACTTGCGTGCTACGGTGAAACCTGCATGCCTGAGAGTTCTCTATAATGTTCTCAAAGGCGTGGGAGTCCATTAATTTGCACTGCCAGCGCGGTGAACTACGGCCTAAACATTTCTCACTGTACGAGACACGTGCCCAGGAAGTGGGCCGGTAATAGGTTGCAGTGGCGTGCACTTCATACATGAACAAAAGCAATGCATGCCCTAACATTTTCTATAACTCATAAAGGGAAAGGATTTTTCAATGTTATGCCATCCTCCTTTTTTATACATACCCTGGTCAACAACCCTGTGCACGTCACTGATGGGTTGATATGATGATGACGATAAAATGACGGTAGTAAGCCCCCAGTCACACCCTATACGATAATGTTCAAAGCTAAAATCCAATTAGAGTTATTACATTGAAACCACAGCAACGCAAACTGCAAAGCACCCAATTCGAACTTACTACCTTAAGATACTCTTGCACTATTGGCGAATCGATTTACATCAAAATAATTGACGACAAAGATTGATGCGATGTTTCATTAAAACATTTATTCATATGGTTACATATTAAACACTTAAATTAACCTTCCATACTTTCGCAATAGTCACGTTAGTTAAGGGTTCCGAGTAACGACTTATAGCCAAGTGGTTCTACTCAGTTTTTCTTGCGGTGATCTGCGCAAACGCATGTTTTCAAGTCATTAGTTCCAAAAGTGCTTTGCCGCGAAAGTAATTAGTATATTGAAATTTCGTTACACATTTAAAATTAAATTAAAAATTATATTTAACTTTAAAAAAAATATTTTTGGGATTAGGCCACTTACTAACTGATTACATAAGATGAAGATTAAAAGACAAAACTTACCTTTTCTTTGATCCATTTCATATTGGAAACTATTTTAACACCACCATAATAATTATGAAATAAAGTCTGCATTAAAATATTGAATTAAAAACTGACTTCATATCAAAAGCGATGTCACTACCGATTCAAATAAACGCCGATGTCCAGTTTAACTCCAATCGAAATACATGTAATTGTTATTAATTCACCACCTTATTGAATTACTATAATTAAATAATTCAACTAACTCGGTCTAATGTGCGAACTAATGGAGTCTCTACTGTGATCTGGCTCCTTCGTTACCGATGCTGAAAACGACATGTGTGTGGTGCGAAAAAATGTCGTGTAAACATCCCTGTAAGAACACTCCCACTTCGGAAACGATAAGATTAATCTCGCACATATTTCTATAGTACTAAAGTCCAAATTACATAAAGACAATCATGAATTAAGATTTTAATTAAATTATTGAAAAGTAAACCTTAACTTCATAGTGGGTTAAAGCTATTTCTGAACGAATTGGAACGGATAGGAGTTTCTCAGTAACATTGTGTTAGAAATGCACTAAGGCGTGGCTTTCCTTTGCCTGCCCAGATAAAAAAAAAAGATTTGAGCGGGAAACGATTTTGAGCCACGATAATTGACACGTCACGTCTTATTATTTATAGCTAAGAAAATTAACATAAACTTTTTATGTAATTGGTTTTGAAAAGTTTATGTGGTGAAGGAACGCTACGGATGCGACAATATTGTTTTTATAGCCACAAAATTAGATTGAAGGTGGGGTAAATGTAAAATAAATACTTGCAACTTTAACGTGTACAAAATATGCACTGTAAATTTTTATTTTGATTTTTCAAATCGTTTGAAGAGACGTTTGTTTATATCAGGGAGTAACATGGTTATAATAACTTTTTTCAGGAAATTGGTGACCCAAATAAGCTTGATTTTGCCGAAGAATTATTATTCTAGCGCTTTACATACTATTACTACTGTACTAGCCCTCTCGCTTTTTTTTTTAAATTCCAATGTCAGTATTCATACCTCAGTCTTGTATTGAGACTCTAACCGAGCAAAGATACCTTCCTGCTGGTGACTTATAAGGTTTTCAAAAGTCCAAAAATCTGGGTTTAAAATAGTGCTATCCTTTTCCATCGAGAAAATTATGAAAAGAACAACACTACTTTTAGACTTCTCAATTTAGTTTCGTTAAGAGATTGCGGTGGTTTCGAGGACGTTTTAGATTTTATTTAGTTTTAAATAGTTTATTTTAGGTTATATTTGTAAAACAATTAATTTAAAGAATTTATATATATATATATATATACTTTATATTTCCAATAATAAATTTCCAATAGGGAATAAAAAAAAAAAGATTTATATTATAGTTACCGAATTAGCAAGGCATGAATTATAGTCGTTGGGCATTGGACAAATGTATTTGCTACATTGTACGTACTTCGTGCGATTTTGAAAAACTTTTATTAACGGCCCACTACAGGGCACGGGTCTCGGAGGGGTTAAGGCCTTGTTAAAACCTTAAACCCTTCTCATTCTGAGAGGAGCCCGTGCCCCCGTGCCGTATAGTGGGCCGGTAACGGAGTGGTAATGAGTTCACAAATAATTTCTTAACTACCATTCTGTTTTCCGAGACACAGTCTTAACTAGTTCGGAAAACAGGTAGGTAAACTTCTTATCTGTGCAAAATAAAACTACCCACCAGTTACCTACTTTTGTCAGTTTTAGAATGTTTTTTTTTTATTGCACTACAAGTTAGCCCTTGACTGCAATCTCATCTGTAAGTGATGATGCAGTCTAAGATGGTAGCGTGCTAACCTGTTAGGGAGTTAGGTAGTCATCAGTGGCGTCCACTGGGTTTCTTACCAGGGTATGCATACATCGGGAAAATTGCGTAAAAGGCAAAAATCCTCATACTATACGAGTTATATATCAATTTTAGGGTAGGCAGTGCTTTTGTGCATGTATGAAGTGCACGCCACTGGTAGTCATACCCCTTATAGGTTTCTAGGCGACCCCGGGATACTCAATCGCTAAGGGCCACGTCATTGTCTGTAGGGTGGTAGCTAGGCACGGCCATCAGACCAGACCGGTGAAAAATCTGAAATTATAAATTCTCAAATTGCCCTGCTGGGAATCGAACCCGGGACCTGGCACTTAAAATCACAGCGCTCACCGCTGCGCCAGGGAGGTCGCCAAAATATTTTAATTCTTTTGTTACTGCAAGCGGCGCTTAAAGATGTTTGCTCCAAAAATTTCATTTGTAATTCGAAGATTCATTATAATTTTATCCGGTAGTGAAATTTAATGTTGCCACAGTGTAAGTTGCTGTCTGGCAGTCGGCGTGTTCAGTCGTTTTTCGAGATTTTACACTAATTCGATGCGACGGCTCTCGTTCTATTCCCGGCTTGGCACACACGGGAATGCATCACGACGGAAATCACGAAAATTATTCCGTCTCGATATTATATGGCACATTATATAGATGATACATCGTGGGTTAATAGATATACTTAGTAACCAAGTTTAGCCACCCGTCAACCCGCATTTGAGCAGGACGGTGGGTTTTGGCAATCAATTAAGAACATATAGAATCCTGATTCAGCCATTATTATATGCAGTGCATTGTGTCCAAAAACAGTGAAAACGCCCCGCGCACGTCTCACTTTACACCCGCGGAATATTGCTAGCGCACAAAGTTTTTCCCATTTTTACAATTATGGTGAACGTTTAGAACATAAGAGATGAAATAATTAATGCAATCTGCTAAATGGTATGAAGTGACCAACCGTTTGTTCGAGAAACCATTCTTAAGTGGAGTGGGTTTTAATGCTTCAATCTTAGTCGTGTATCTACACGGTTTCTGTATGTTTTGGCTCAATTTCCCTCTCTCCTTGAGGTCTAAGACTGTTGAGAAGGTCGTGTCGCAAATCAGTCCATGCTTTAAGATTTGTAACTGGATGTTACCTCTTTCAAACTAGGTACACTAGGTATCAGACAATTACCTCCATTTTTAAATTTAACTGAACATTTTTCCTTTTTACCTCGGAGAACAGAGTTGGAACAGTGTGGTAGTTCAAAAGTCCAGAGTTCCTTGCTGTGTTTTCGGTTTTGAATAGATCTATTATGTCTAATAGTAAGTAGACCGTGCGCCAAAGATAATACAAACTCAACGGTATACGGATGACATACAAAGAAACAAAAAATCTTATAGTAGTAGGTATATATATATGTTTCTTTGTATTTTTGGAAGGTTGGAAATTGGTATTACCTATTTTTGAGTAAAAAATAGTCAGTAAAATTCCTCTAGACCGCATCGTTCTATATTCAAAAAGCAAGCGCGCGAAAGTGTCATGGCGGCCATAATTGAGGGTGACAGTTGACGGCGACGGCCGTTCCCGACTCCGAGCTCGTTTGCGAGGGTGCGTAACGAGAGCGTACTAATCTTGTCTTGTAATTTAATGATAAAAGAGATGGATAGACATTAAAGCGTTCATTATGACTAATAATCTAAATATATTACATTTCTTAACATACTCTAAAGAGACTACGTGACTGAACGAAACCTGGATCAAATCAAATCGAAGTACTTACCTACTAAGTAAGAAGTCAATCGTTACCAAAATGATAAAAAAACGTGCGCATTCGACTCATGCACGGATAGAATAGCAGGCCGCAGGAGACAATTATATCGCCGCGGAAAGGATAAAAATGTATCTTGTCCAACAGCTTTATCAACTCACATTGGAAACATAATCCACATAATATCCATTATCCACATAATATTATATGTGTAATAATAAACGGAGGTAAACTTCTTCTATTCCATGTTCCCGTGCTTTAGCAGGTGGACACGTTAATTGTATACTCAGTCAGTATAATCGGGGGATAAAATTTTGGTCTCCTGCCCGTGATAGGGAATAAAGAGGTAATAAATAATAAATCCGTGCTGGGGAAAAAAGAATACAATATTATTTTATTTTTCACTGTTTACACATAGAAATTCAGTTGACAAGGCCTAGAAAAGTATTCAAAACATAACCACAGCCGGGCGTACAATAATTATAGTACATATATGATGATATATTAATAATTAAAACAAAAGTGAAACAATAAAAAAAATAAAAAAAACATTGTAAAACACATAAATACTAAACAAATTCTTATTTTTTTTTTCTTCATTTTAAATCTCATCGTGATGACTAGCAGAGTCAGCAGAATAACAGTTCTCGTCAACTGCCATCATAAAATTGAATCAGAGATTGAAATTTCATATTTAAAACTAAAGCTAAGTACTTAGGTACTACTACTAGGATTCCGAACGGGCCTGTGTGTAGTAGTAAAGCTTTTTGAAGCAGCTCGTCCGGGGAAGTAAGTACTACTGCAATGCCTATTTATGCAGCCAAGCCGCATTGCTGTGCTCCGTCCTATAATATTTACACTGGCAACCATGCCGTCAGCTTATATTACCTACACCTCAATTGGCATTTTTTTGTCTAGCAAAGTGTTACTCTGATTATAGGCAATGGTTTTACTCTATACATCCGGTGGGTCGTCGTTTTGTTTGTCAAATATTGCGATAAAATGAAAAAAAAAGTGTTCCGCCGTTGCCAACAACAATTTTAGCCAGGTATTCTATTTACTGTCATCATCTCACCGTACCATTGAAAATTATCTAGAGCAAATCATACTCAAGCTCACAGTGTCTCCAATTTAAAGCGCGAACATGGAGTTAAGAACAGACGGTATTTTTTTTTGAACACCGAACTTTCCACTCTATGCAAGGTTATAATTTGTTTTTATGGCTGCTGGTGAAACTACAAGGCACTAGGCTAATAAAATTAGCTAATAAATCATAAAGCGGCGCTTACAACATATCATAATTTTGACATAATAATTTCGCCACGGTGGTCTTCATTGGCGTATACATGTTCATCTCGCATGGATGTAGGATGTAGTCCCAATAATGCGTGAACATTGTCATTTGTCAAAATATCATCCGGTAGGATGACTATGAATTTCCGTTTTTGTGGATACTCAGCTAACTATACAATTGGCATAAAGAACAAAAGTTAGTAGGGTTAGATATAACACCCGTCAATTAGACAAATCTGTAGTGCAATTTACGATTTCTTTATTCTTAACTGGCTTTTCACCCGCAGCTTCACCGGCGTTAACTTATGGTTGAATAGTGTCAAAATTTATCAAATACCTATGGACAGACTTATAAACAAAAAAACAAATCTTTCCTCATTATAATATTAGATAATATGTTTTAGGCAAAAGAAAAACATCTTTATAATCGTTTCCAATTAAGTATAGCTTCCTTGGCTGTCGTCCTAAGTTTTCGCAAAGACTCGATTTGTCCAATTATCGTACGACGCAAGCTGTTTCCAAAGATTACTTGTTAAATAAATAAAGTAGCTAGTTAAATAAATTTATCACCACTTTAGCCCACTACATGGCACAAGTCTCCTGTCAGAGTGTGAAGAGTTTAGGCCGTAGTCTACTGCTCTCGCCAAGTACGGATTGGTAGACTTCTCACGCGTTTGAAAACACTATGGAGAGTTTTAAGGCATGCAGCTTTCCTCACGATGTTTTCCTTCCCAAGTCAAATCAAGCTATATTTATAATAGTTCGATAAATAATATATAGATATTTTAATCAGGACTCGTCTATGATCTCCCTCGAAGGTAGACACAACACATGCGCGCGCGCACCACAATTACCTCAACTCAATACAACCATCAGTCACGTCGCTTCCACGCAACGCTTCATCCCAACGATTAATTAAGACTTTATTTTAACGGTATACTGAATTTAACTAAAACATTTAATTAGGCTGAACAGAATTGTTACCGAGAGCATATACGGGCGAGTTGAACTGACAAATGGCGCAATACAGGCAAATTTGTATTGTTGTATGCGCTATGCTATTATACTTAGTTAAACTAAACCCATATACCAAATGGGTTTCTACGCGGCAAAGAACTGTCAATAGGATGGTAACTAGAAATTTATTAGATTCCTTAAGCACAAATTTCACCTTCCTAAAACTTCTTAGAAATATCATGTACGGACTTACACCTTGTGCCCTTTAATTTCAGAAACATTGCCGACGTTTGTCTCTTACTTAACATTATTAAAGAGTCAATAGATCGTCCGGAATTACTTACTAAAGACTTTATTGTGCCCTCACGATTACCTAGACATTAAAAGATTCTGCATTAACCTTTAACTAAAACTAAGAACAGATTTAATTATTTTGTTATCTGTGTTTCTTGCCTTCTTAATTCTGTTTATGAAATAGAGTGAGTATAGTCATAAAACAAGGGTACGTGAAACGTTTTTTTTTAGGAATCACCGAAATCACTAAGCACTTATTTCAGACGAAAGAAAGACTAACGGGTTAGTCAGTAGTTAGTAGTTGTAGTTAGTAGTTAGTCTTTCTTTCGTCTGAAATAAGTCATCAAGTTGGAAGGTACTTCGAGATCTAGTGAGGGGCGTTCAGGAACATAAGATATGTTCTCAGAGGAGGATTGCGTTGCGGTTGTGTGCTAAAGCGTTCTCGTGAGCTAGCCACCAGGCGGCCAGTTGGATCACCTAGGGTTTTTAGTCGGTAAGAGCCAACATAACCAACTGCACCGCGATACCACAATAGCCAAGAGGATATTAGCACGAAAAAACTGTGGTTCCATAGTCAAATATTTGGTCACCTTTCTCTAGTCTGGTCTGGTGAGAGGCTCGGAAGCTGTAGTAGTAACTACCCTGATGACAAAAAAAAAACGTGCCGCTTAGCGATTCATCGTAGAAACCGATTAGGGGGTATGGTTTAATATAACCCGTTAGCCCGTTATCGTCTTGCACTGCACAATCACTTAAAATCAATTGCAGGCAAGGGCAAAAAAATATACATATACTAAACCATAGAAACAGGGGCATGTTCGTACCGCCGTTAGTTAATTACACATTAAAAGTTAATTTTATAAAAATACCTTGGAATCCACAAATTCATCATAGCACTGTTCCGCCTCATCGCCAAGCACTCTCGTGTTGACAGTTTGTACCATATTAATGGCTTACGTAGCTAACGGGTCGTGCGATTTGCGACGCGGGAACATCCGGAATTTATGCAGTTAGACATGCGCAGGCGCCGGGCTGACGACGGGCTTCGATGGAAGAGTTGTTTCGTTATTTTCGAGATAATAGCAATTAGCTTCTTGCAAAAACTGTTTCAGCGATAGTTAATTATTATTAGAAACATAGTAGAAGTTGTGACTTTAGTGTAATCTTATACTAATATATGAAGCTTGAACGCGATGTTCTCTGGAACCGATTTGAAAATTTATTTCAGTGTTGTATAGCCCATTTATCGAGGAACGCTATAGGCTATATATCATCGCGCTAAGACAAATAGTAGCATAGCAACAATGGAGAATTTTTCAAAATCGGGGTTTTTTTTCCTTTTGAAAGTTTCCGCTGTCCGCGCTGCGTAAACGGTTGAAATCCGGTTGATACTAAGAACCATCTCGATGACTTCCAACAAGAATAAACGCATAGAAAACAGTCCATACCTTTGGGCCATGCCAAAGACCGACATAATACACAGATATTCACACATAAGTATAACTTAAAACAGCAATGGTCTGGGTTTAAAAAGTGAGCTAAAGTTGCCAAAAATTATTTTCGTAGTAATTTGGTAATTTTTTTCGACCTACAAATAGGTTGTCGGAAACAATCCTAAAATATGATATAAGTAATGTTTCCTGGGGAAATCTATAATTTGTGAACGCGTTGCTATAATTTTAATTGGAAACAGACCACATTAAAAAAGCACCGGGCGTCGGCACGTCTGTTTAGCTTTTTTTTAGATTTTTTACGTGCGTAATGTCGTTAAACTTTGACACTTTTTTACGGCACAGCTTATCGTTTTATCGGGTTCGTTAAGAGCACGTCAGTGTTGCCCTTTTCACTATTTTTGACAATATTCCGAGCTCCCTGGTGACATGTCCCACAGGATTCGAAGTACAGCACTCTAGTTTTGACGTTTCTTCTTTGGAAATGCAACTTTTTTTATTCCCTCTAACTGTCGCACATGGGCTGGAGTTACTGATTATCGCTTTACGGAAATAAATTGTTATTTTATCTTCTTTGGGTGCCTCTTTTAAAACTAGATTAGTAAAGGTCGGCAGTAAGGTTCAAATACTCATCTATTCATCGCGAGACGACATAATGTAGGTAGGTAAATACTGTAGTTGGGTTATCTTCATACTAATATAATAAATACAAGTATCTTTGTTAGTCACCTATCTTCGGCTCTCGCCACGCATTGATTTCTCTGAATTTTGCATTAAAACCTTGCATTCTGACTTCCTAAAAAATACTCCATAAAACGCGCTGACTAAATTGTATGCAGAAGTATACTGCTAAAGCCTATATTAATACTGAACATAACTGCCATACGCCTAACAGGTAAGCCCGCTACCACCTCAGACTGCATTATCCATTATTACCAGCAGGTAAGATTGCAGACAAGGACTAATTGTGACTGCCTATTGGGGCCGTGGTCAAAGTTTACCACTTCGTCATCTAAAATATTATAGAGATGTACTATACAAAACTGCCAATACAAACATCAAGCCACGGTAAGTTTATGTAATTTAATACGACACGCACAGAATCATTTCTTCGAAACTTTGTAAATAGCCGACCACCCTCCGTCGGGTATCGGTTACAGAGGTGCCGCTACCGACAGACAGACACGCTGTCAGCTGATACGTCGGACCGTGACCTGTCAACTTAGGTACAGTGATCTCTTTAAAATTATATATAGGTCATACTGGTGAAGACAGTACGTTCAGCTCAACAGTGGGCGAAGGCCAAATAGCCGCGTTCTACCTGCATTTCCCAGTTTGCGTTCTGCGCGCATCGAATCCTCCGTACTCCTCACACCTCCTAGGCACAGTGAATTTTTTAAGTTCAATATGTATGAGATTTTTTAATTTCTGAATTTTAACTGATTTGGTCTGAACGTTGTGCGGGCATTCCAATACCTGCACAGTCTTCGAGCTTTGTGCCCCGACCATTGCCACCACTTTGCTCCGCGACTCGTTGAGCTATTTCGTTAACTCTCGTTCTTCTCCGGATCTCCTCATTTCTAATTTGATCACGTAGTGATACTTCTAGCTCTCTCCATCGACCGCTGAGTGCCTTTGAGCCTTCTTACGCAGCCCATAGTAAGCGACCACGTTTCAGCTCCGTAAGTCATCACTGGCAACACGCACTGTTCGAAGGCTCTTGGTTAACTGCCATGGCCCCAGCAGATTAACCCGTTACCATCTGAGTCGGTATTATCAGCGTAGACCACCTCAGGTATTTAAACTGTGTTCTAAAAGGCTTTTAAGATGACTCTTGCTCAATCAGCATCTTATAAGTAGGCGCAAACTTGTTCGCCGCTAGGGACGCAGGTTTGACGCTGCAGTTTGGCCTTGCCTTGCGAACGCGCATGTTATATACTAATAGTGAAATATGGGACTACAACTATCTATAACCCCGGTTGGTTTGTTTAGGTAGGTAGGTTAGGTAGTTGTACGGTGGGAAGCGGTAATAGCTTAGTGGGTGAGGCTTTAGCTCCTTAGGGGGGACCGAGTTCGATCCCCGGCACGTTAACTATTCGGAGCTACTGGTTTTCTGTCTCTAATTTAACATTTAAAGAATACTTGCTTTAACTTAAGTAAACATCATGTGGAAATTTTTATGCCTGAGAATTCTCCATAACTTTCTGAAAGCGTGTGAAGTCTCCCAATCAGAACTTAACCGACGTGGTGGACGAAAACCCTAAACCCATCTCCAATGGCGTGCACAGGGTTTCTGACCAAGGTATGCATAAAGAAGGACGATGCCATAAAATGGAAAAATCATTATTAGTTAAAAATATTTTGGGTAGGCAGTGCTTTTGTGTATGTATGAAATGCACGCCACTGCCCATCTCATTCTGAAAGAAGATCCGTGCCCTGTGGTAGACCGGTAATAAGTTGATAATGATTGTGATGATGATGAAAGTCCAAATTTCGGGTTTTGTACCTATTCTCACAATTTGTTTTATATATTAAACCCAGTGTACCGATATGAAGTCGAGTATAAACCGATTAGGGGTATTAAAGGTTGAATGGAACTGCCATACCCCCTAACAGGTTAGCCCCTAACCATCTTAAACTGCATCATCACATACCAGGTGAGGTTGAAGTCAAGGGCTAACCTTGAGTTGAATTAAAAACCTTACAATATTTGGCTTGACAGAATAAAATTCAAAAAAAAATTTAAATAAAATAAAATAATTAAATATAATTTATATAATTAAATTTTTTGGTGACCCGTGATCCGTAGTCGAAGTCGAAGTACCCAATTTAAAAATGTTAATGTTACGACTAATAAAAATACTGCTAACATAATAAATCATTTCACCAAATTAGTAAGTGTGAAATTGGTAAAACGCACTGTGTATTTAAACTTTTTTTTAGGAGTTTGCAAATTATTTTTACTGTGACAAATTTATTATCCCGCTCACCGCGCTATTTCATTCATACAGTAAGCAATAAATCGAATTAAATCCGCGCCTCATTTTTAACTGGAGATTTCAAAGAGTGGAAATTTATCCTGACAGGATTTACGGCGACAGGCGTCGTCTACATGGTACGAGCACTTCAAAGCTAACGTTTGGGTGACCATGAGTTTTATAGTAAATAATAAATAAATAAATATACTACGACAATACACACATCGCGATCTAAGATGACGAGGAAGATGATGAGGAACTAAGATGACTGATGAATATTTTATGAATAATATACATAAATACTTATAATATACAGATAAACACCCAGACACTGAAAAACATTCATGTTCATCACACAAACATGTTCCAGTGGTGGGAATCGAACCCACGGTCAGAAAGCAGGGTCGCTGCCCACTGTGCCAGTCGGCCGTCGCCTCTTTAGTCTTCTCTAAGTAAATTTATCTGCACTCATAACTTAAAATCGTAATAATTATTACGAAATTAAGTAAAACGAGTTGGAAATCAATGTTTTTAGAATTATAAAAATGGACGGACCAAAAGGGGAGGAAAACCATCGACTATAAACAGAGCAGTAGGGCACGCAAGGAACTCGTCTTAAAACATGCCACCTCGTGTCCACTGGAGTAGGTATTAAGTGTCTTGTGCCTGTAATAACACCGGTAACCACGCTCTTCAGGCTGAAACACATGTTGAAACTGTTGTTTTGGT
The DNA here is from genome assembly GCF_905163445.1 of Pararge aegeria. NCBI lineage: Eukaryota > Metazoa > Arthropoda > Insecta > Lepidoptera > Nymphalidae > Pararge > Pararge aegeria. Next base: position 4,351,395 of record NC_053183.1, read on the forward strand.
TTTTTAATTTTAAACGTTTATGTATAAAAAAAAAGTTATAAAACATAGTTCATTTTTTTTTTGTTCATTGATCGTTATTTATATCAGCGCGCATAAATAAAGGACCAACTTAAAGTTTCAAAACGCCTAGAGCCTAGAGCCGTAGAGCTCTTCTTGATGCCGTAGTTTATTTGTTTACTTAGTATATTTTAGTGTTACCCAGATTTTATAATGGCTTCTTTTTGAACATTCATACTGTTTAGAATAAATCACCACAAGACATTAAAATAGCAACGAAATAATAAACAAATAGCAAAATAAAGCAAAGATTACGACACAATATGATTTTTTCAAGAGCATGAAACAGACAGGACTTGCTTGCACGCCCTGTCCTTTTTTCAGGAAATTTTTCCCAACCACCGCGATTTAAAGGACTTCTCGTTGCATTGGTTAAATAAAACTGCGCGTATCAAAATATTAAAAACATTCGCGTGATTCCATAAAAAACAAAACATTTTACACTTATATTCTTGTTTAATTGCTACAATAAATTCCAGGACAGACTACAGGACTACAGGACTTTAGCCGAGTTTTAATCAACTGATGGTGTCCTTAACCAAAATCAGGCGTCACAATATGTTCACCCGACAACATGAAGGTCGCATTGCTCCTTGGGGGCCACTTAAAAAAACTTAAGCTTGTAAGTTTTGTAAATAATATTTTATCGCGGCCCTTTTGCCAGTTACCGAAAAAACTAACGGTAGCTGGTACAGACTAAAAATACACAAAAAATACACATCAAATGAAGAATTTTTTTTAAGTTAGTTAAATATATTGCGCTGATCAACAGATAGATTTTTTCAATATCATAAAAAGCTAAGCCATTCAAGAGAAAATTATATGAATGACTAGTTGCAATTTAGCGAATAACTTTATTAATTTTTTTTTATTTATGATTAGCCTGCCTATGTCCAATGTGCCTAATAGGTTAAATGTTATATTTCAGAATAAGATTTTAATCGCTTTTAATTACTGTGCCAATTTATTAATCTAAGTGTTATTATTATATTCTTTTGACATAAATTAGTTGGGCGGTTATAACTATTTTGTAACATTGCATGCCAAATTACTGGCAATACACTGTACCCTAAACCAACATGTAAAACCTTATTGATGTGTATTTTGCAATAAATGATTATTATTATTTTTATATTCTATCATTTATTGATTTTCATTTTTTTAAACCCTTAACAATACTTACAAAAATAAAAACAACACTATTAAAAATTTATAAGAAAAAAAAAACCCCTCCGCTTGCGGGGCTTTTGAATGCCCAAGCAACCGGCAGTCAGGGCTCCAGAGTGAGGAACCTCCTCACAATACGCGCTGTTTCTACTGCCTTCTGTATCCGACCTTTGATCCAACAACCAAGCGAAAGCTTCTTGAGATGTTGGTCGAAGCTTTTCGCGAAAAGACCCTTGACTGAAACGACGATCGGAACAATAACGGTCGACTCAATATTCCACATGGCGGTAATCTCGTGAGCAAGGTCCATGTATTTAGATACTTTTTCCTTTTCAGCTAGCTAACATCTTTCTAGCTTTATTATTATTATTATAAATGCGACAGTTTGTATGGATGGATGGATGAATGTTTGTTACTCTTTAACGAAAAAACTACCTACTTAACGGATTTTAATAAACCTTTCTAGTCTAGTAGAGCATTTTGTGACAGGGCTCGCCCGGGGCAGTTCCATCTACCATCATGCTTATTCCTAAAACTAAGCAGCATAGTTGCAACGCTGTGTTCCGATCTGAAGGTAAAAGTCTGAAAGGAATCCTTCTTCCTGGAATTCCTCTTCTGAAGGAAAATTTTGGACCTACCAAGTACCAATGCATAAGTTTAAAGAAAGTGTTAAAACACATTTATTACAGCGAAGTTACTATACAATTGATGAATTTCTTAATGACAAGGCTGCTTGGAAGCATCCATCTTCGCTTTCATCTCTCACAAGATTGAAAAATGAATTTTAAAATGTAAAATGTAATTTGTTGATATTGGAAAATAGCAACTGCTGAGTTTCTTGCCGGCTTCTTCTCGGTAGAATCTGCCTTCCGAACCGGTGGTAGAGTCACTACACATAGACAGACTTGACGTTTCAAAAGTGCTTATATTAGGCCTACTTGAAATAAATGAATTTTGAATTTTGAAAGACGTGGGTGAAAGTAATTGCCGCAGCATAAGGCTTCACATTCACGCCCAAGGTTTATGGACACGCTTGGCATAGCAACACTTTCCAGGAAGTGTTCCTTTTATGCCCTGCGATTATAGGCGATGGTTTCCTCTTACCATAAGGTATATACTTCGCTATCTGCTTGGACCTAACATCCCGGAGCCTCCCAATATGTACTGAAGCTGGCTACCGAGGGGGTTTTAGTGAGGAGAAATAAAACATAGCCCGAATTCTTCCGCAGAAAATAAGGTATCTCTTAAGAAGATTTCCACCCCCGACAGCAAAAAAAAAGGAATAGATTCATTTATTTAATCCCATGCTCCAGGACAGTCGTAGTTTCTGTTGATTCGAAGCCAATCGCTGTCAGTAACATAATCGCGCTGGCCCATCAAACCGTCGAATTTCTGAAAAAAAAACGACGTTTAATGAAAAAACGAACATCTCAACAATCAAAAAATGCTGAGTCCTTTAGTATATTATATAAATAGAAAAATTCGATTCTTAGTATCTTCTATTTTTATCGTATCTTCATACAAACATACATCGTACATACATAAAAACGTGCACTTATTATTTTATGCAAAATATCCAGCTACAACAATTTATTTTGAGAAACATTTACTTCCAACATTTTTCCTTGCAATCGAAGTAAAAACCTTATCACAAAACCTGTTTTATTTAATGTTTCTCCACTTCATGACAAGGTTTTATTCCTACACTTTAATATAAACTTACTTAATACTACTATGTAGTATAATAATTTTATTCAATATAAAATATTTCATATCTTTTTTCCTTGACGTTTTTTGCCTTTAACCTATCTTTTCTTTTAACTTATTGATTTTTTTATCTGTATGTATATATATTTAGGGATGTATGTGTGTCTGTATTAGTGTATGTGTTTATTAGAATTTGTAGCCCTTGGCTTTTTCAAAACTCGCTTGTCACTCATCGTATTATTTTTAGAATGCAGTGAACTCCCGATCCTTACATAAACTGACTCGTTTCTAAAGAATTTGACGTCCACTGCTGGACATAGGTCTTTTGCAGGGCGTTCATTGAATATATTTCCAAGTTTTTTTTTTCATTATAAAAAATAGTTTAGTTCAATAGAATTCTCTGCTGTTTTGTTACCTGGCAGCGATCGTATTTTAGCGACAAGATCCCTAATTGTACAACTTTAATTTAATGTTGTTTGTCACTTTGACGGCCGATTGGCGCAGTTTGCCTTTTCGGAGTTATGTGAGTTTTAATTGAAGCAATTTAAATATCACTTGCTTTGAACGGTGAAGGGAAACATCGTGAGGAAACCTGCATGCCTGAGAGTTCTCCATAATGTTCTCAACGGCGTGTGAACCAAACCACACTTGGCCAGCTTGGTAGATTACGGCCTAAACCCCATCTCATTCTGATAGGAGACCTGTGGCCTTTAGTGGGCTGGTTTTTGGTATATATATATATATATATATATCCCTACTAATATTATAAATGTGAATGTAAGTATGTTTGTTACGCTTTCATGCAAAAACGACTAAACCGATCATCACGAAACTTTGTACACATATTCCTGAAGGTATAAGAAGTAATATAGGATGCTTTTTATCCCGAAATTAAGCTCTGTTCTCTTAAGAGAGAGGGCGAAAGTGTTTGACGATTTTAAACCGGGCTTAGCTATCCTAAATAGGCACATGTCGTTCGAAAACAAAAACAAAAGCGGAAGAAGTCGCGGGCAACAGCTAGTATATATATAAAGTTTGTTTCTATTCTAATATAACAGATTCTCCATATTTTTGTATTTATAGCAGGTAAAACTGTATGACATACCTAGTTTAATTTCTATCCCTATCCCTATCCCTATCCCTATCCCTACTAATATTATAAATGTCAATGTAAGTGTGTTTGTTACGCTTTTACGCAAAAACTACTTAACCGATCCTCATGAAACTTTGTACACATATTCTTGGAAGTGTTAGAAGTAATATAGGATACTTTTTATCCCGACATTAAGCTCGGTTCCTTTGGGAAAGGGGATGAGTGTTTGACGATTTTACACCATAACTCCGACAAATTATAACCGATTTAAATAATTATTTTTGTACTATAGAGGTTATAATATGTGTTTAATTTTGCCCAAACTGTGGTTGGAGATAGAGGACAGAACTCCTCAGCCGACAGCAGCAAACCCCTCATTTAAGGCTTAGCGATACTGAATACTTTAATTCAAAAAACAAAATCAAACGCAGACGAAATCGCGGGCAACAGCTAGTAGGTTATAAGTTTAACATTATAACATTCTATTGAAACTCCTTTAACCATAAAATATACTTATATGGCTTTCTTATAGGTACAGCTAATGTAGGTCAATGTAAAGTTATTTGATTATAAAGTTGGTCAACGATGTTGATAAATATTCATATACCGAATGGTAGAATATACTAGGCTGCCTTTAATGTGACTAAATCTGTATATACCTAAGTAAATTCTTGTGAAAAAAATATATTTTTTATTATTACTTTATTATAATGAATCCTGAAAAGTACAGTCTTCAATAAATAATTCTTACAGTTGTAATGCCCATTTTTGCAAATAAAAATATCTATGTCAGGGATCGATGGGGACTTTTCGACATTCATTTATTTATCGTCGAGCGTCTTCATCACTAACCTACTTTACATACATTCTTTCATTATCGCGAGCATCACGCGCGTGTCACATAAGTTTATTTGGTAACATTCAAGCATTTATATTATTGTACGAGAACAGACCGTACAGTATCCTTTAATAACTAAATTTACTGAACTAGTTTTGAATTTGAAATCCCAACAAACCTTCAAAGCTTTGGTAAATTGGAATGTTGGTAACTCTATCCCAGGAGACGCAATGCTGTGTTCCGGTCTGTAGCGCGTGGGTGCTGGCGTAATTACAAGCTCATTTGGTTAAAGCTTACCTCAGGTTGACACAGGGCGGAAAATTGAACTAGCGCAGGAGTGAAGGCTCATACCTCCGGAACCCGAGGACCTTTCACAGGGTGTTCTTCCTGCGCGTTCATCCCGTTACTTCTAATGTTTTTTAGAATTTTAGGACCTATATAGACTTCTACTTAACATATCGGTCGCTTGCTATAGGCCTCATAAGTAGTCTGAAAGTCACACAGCGGGCTATGGAGAGAGCAATGCTAGGATTATCTCGACGTGATCAAATCAGAAATGAGCAGATCCGTAGAAGAACTAAAGCTACCAACATAGCTCCGCGATTCACGAAGCTGAAGTGCAATGGGCAGGGCACATAGCTCGGAGAGCCGATGGACGTTGGGTAAACGGTAACGGTGAACGCTGCGTACGTCGGCAGCCAACGAGGTGGACAGACGACAGCAGGTGAGTCGCTGAGAACCGCTGTAGGTAAGCGGCCCAGGGCCTTGGATTGTGGAACTCCCAACAAACCTATATAGACTTGCCTGGTGTGATATTTTCTTCTACAATACGCACATAATCGTCCCGATCGTGGGTGGAGTGCATGTGAAAGAAGCCGAGTATATGCATAAACTCGTGCACTATTGTACCAAGTCGTAAGCAACCGCTTCCTGGCGAATGCGGTGCAAGATTCATTACATGTATCCCTCGTTCAGCTTGGTAGCCGACCATGGAGTAGCATCCGGTAGTATTTCCCTGGGAATACAATTATGTTTTAAAATTGCGATTATTTTTTTACGCAAAGAATTAATCTGGCTGATCAGCGCGGAAATGCAGGCACTACTCGCGGGTATGACCTTTACAGTAATTAGTTTAGTGATAGGTTTTATCAATAAACTAAGTATACAACGTGTAACCGAATAACGAAATACTGTTGATGAGTGTATATATAGTATATTTCATAAAGAATCACCCTGTAAATTATTATTGGTATATGCTGTGTGGAGACCAATTCGGGTCCACACAAATTGTTTGTCCACTTTTTTTTTGTTCATTTATAAAATGTTCTTTATTCTTTATGAATAAACCAACGAAAAATGTATTTTAAATGTTCTTTATTTCTGTGGTTCCCAAATTAATACTTTTTCTTTCTTTCTTTTGCTAACTATCGCCCGTGGTGTTGGTCCGGTCCAATGGGAACCGTTTGTTTCTCTAGAATATAAATGTATGTAACATATTTCATATTTATAATATTACTAGCAGTTGCCCGTGTTCTTTGTCCGGATTATTACGAGTTTTTTTTACAAAAGTTGTTCTGGCATCAAAAGATCTTTATAGCCTACTAGATGTGCCCTGCGGCTGCGCCCGCTTAATTTTGGGAGGCAGCGTACTTACTACTACTACTACTACTACTACTACTACTACTACTACTACTAGTACTACTTAGTCGAGACGAATAGTCATATTGAGATATTTTCAGAAACATTTTTTTAAATTACGTAAATTTTTTTTCAATGAAAAGTATACTATATTATTTCTAATACCGCCAAGAATATGTATACAAAGTTTCATGAAGATCGGTCAAGTAGTTTTCGTGTGAAAGCGTAACAAACAAACCTACATTCACATTTAATATAATATAATAAATATATATATATATATATATATATATATATATATATATAATATAAATATAAAAATAAATAAGTAGGTCTGTTACTCTTCGTTCTTTCAACTAGCTCTTTTAAAAAATAAAGTTGATTACTTGCTTAGATTTGGCATGAAGGACTTTCGTATTTATAATATTATAATAAATATTCATCGATTGTTTTGGAGATAATCTCTGGTATAGAAATAGAGAAAGACCGAGAGTTTAAAAGGATTGTTTGAAAGACGATTTGTGTTTTATTCCACTACAAGTTAGTCATTGACAGCAATCTCAACTGCTGGTAAGTTAAAATGCAGTCTAAGCGATCTAACCATTTAGAGATAAGACAGTTATATTAAACTTATACCTCTATGGGTTCGACATGGCATTGTTCCGGAGCGCTAAATCCCTTAGCGACACCTATTTGTCTGTGTAACTAGCCACGGCTGCAGTCTCTCACTAGACAAGACCGGAGAAAAGTCACAAATAATAAAAATACAAATTGTCCCCGATGGGAGTCGAACCCCGAAATAGCGGATTGCATCTGTTTTCACAACTTCCTTTTCTTATTTTTTTTTATTTTATTTTATACTCTTTATTTGTACACCACTCAAGCAAAGAAACAAGACAAAAAAAGAACAAACACATGAAGAATGAAGCAGGATACAAAAGGCGGCCTTATCGCTAAGTAGCGATCTCTGCCAGGCAACCTTAGGATTAGGAAATCTCTTCTTGACGAAATAAGGATATCATTTAATGAAAGGCCTTGACTAATAAAATACTGTATGTATGGCCGCCACATAGATGAAATTTTTAGTTAAATATAAACAAGCCTTACCGTGATTCGTACGTAAACTTTTTCATCAGGCTCCGGTTTTCGAAACCTGATGCACGTTTTATTTTCAATAAGACAAATAGCTTCTTGGATAGCGGCCCGTTGCTCTTTATCTGTGTAAAAATCATCATTATCGTCATCATATCAACAAATAAACGTCCACTGCTGGACATAGGTCTTTTTAAGGTAGCTCCAAATTCCACGGTTTTTTGTCGCTTGTGTCGTCTGCCCGACTCGGTGGGGCTTGACGCTGCGCTTGCAATGCGGGGCTGCACGTCCAGCACCTTGAGACCCCATCAGACCCCAGAGTTATAAAAATTAAACAAAATTGTTTTAACCATCAAGATGTTAAATGACATATCTTTGAGCTTGACTAGAACTCAAAATTCAGTTACATGATTAAAAAAACGCATGAAATAGAATGTTATAGATAGTAACAATAAAATTGTATAAGTCAAACGCATTTAAGCTCGGCCAAGTTAAAACGTCCACGGATGCAGATTTTAGAGAGTTTCCGACCAATAACAAGTCGCGCCGGTTAAGCATGTCTTCTTATTAGTTTGACGACCTACCGGGAGCAGCGGTGAGTGCTGTGGTTTTTAAAGACAAAGACGTACCGCCAAGCGATTTAACGTTCCGGCACGACGTTGTATAGAAACCTATTAGGGGTACGGGTTACCTCCAACAACAGGTTAATCCGTTACCATCTTAGAATGCATCGTCACTTACTGCCAGGTGAGATTGCAGTAAAGGATTATTATATATTGGATAAAAAAACCAAAAAACGTGTGTGTACTTATGAACAAGCCTAAGAAGTTATACTTCTTTGGCGTAACAAGAGAAAAATCTTTTAAAAAATTTAATCTTTCGCCTTTTTCTGCGTTTGTAGAATAAATGACTCTAAAAATAGTAAAATGGTATTTAATACATGAAAAGTTTTAATATCACGCATATCAATTAAAGTCAACATTAAAATTTGAGATTTTTGTTGTGTTTTTCACCGGAGTGAGCCCGCAAAATTGTCAAACCTTATAGCTAAGTTCAGGGTAGAAAAAACCGTCGTTTTTTGTGACGGTGGGCGCATGCATCGTAAAATTTACTCTCATAATTTTTCCCTAACGCACCAAAAGAAGTATAACTTCAAAAGTGTATACGCCATCAGAGACTACGATTCTTTACGAACTGTGCTCTTACCAAAATCATTTTTTTTAAACTTCCAAACTACGGTATTGTTTGGCCACAGGACATCCGTTGCTATGTAAGCATTTCGTAACATGACGATGGTGGGGTCATCCAATAATATGTCGCCCTGGAATTTACCACTGTACTCCTCTGGATTGATGTCGGGTGGTATCATGCCCCGAAGGGGGAAAAGATTAGCAAGACCATCCCCTGGAAATTTTATGTTTTTTTTAAAGATCAAGGAAAGCGTACTAGCCGTAGCCAACGCTACAAACATTCAAAAATTAGTCAGGGATATTGTTAAATTAATAATAATATTGCTTAGCTGGCTATACTCCGCGAAAAGCACGAGAATGTATACGTTGTAATATATAATTTCTTCCATCTTTATTCTCCACACCAAACAGATCTTCCGCAATGCACTCTCTACGTTTCGCTTAGACACCGGAGCATCCGCAGGAGATCTTGACTTAACAATGAAATTCTGCACTCGTGCTTGGAACAATTATTCATTGTAAAGTCAACATAAACCATACAGATGCTCCTGCTCGCGGAGTAGAACAAATTAAGCTTAATTTTCATGAATAACATAGAATTCCGCAAAGTAACGCCTGCTTCTACCTAATAATTAGGCAGAAGAGAAAAGGTTCAAGTGTTAAAATCTTTTTAATAGTAAATATGTAATTCATCATCACAATGACCAACCTATTGACTACAAGGCACGGGCCGCATCTCAGAATGATGAGAGATTAGGCCGTAGTCAACCACGCTGGCCCAATGCGGATTAGTAGACTTCACACACCTTTGAGATCGTTATAGAGAACTCTCAAGCATGCAGGTTTCCTCACGATGTTTTCCTTCACCGTTGAAGCAAGTAATATTTATAGCCATAACTCCGAAAAGTTAGAGGTGCGTGCTGGCAATCGAGCTCGGTTACCCCTAAATTTAGGCCGAAGCTCTAACCAGAGTACGTGCAGCAGCTGCTGCGACTATTTAATTTCATCCGTCCATCACGTCGGAGGTCTTCCAACGCTGCGTTTACCGGTGGTCAGCATTCCAGCACCTAGAGACCTAAAAGGCAATCGGTTCTCCGAGCTATGAACGCCGCCCATTACCAATTCAGCTTCGGTGAAAAGTTTAGGTAAGTCTCGTTCTCCTACGGTTCTCCTCATTTATCAGGAAGTAATATTAACACAATATTATTAGTTCCAGAAACACTCCTAAGCCACATTTGGCGCTTTCAATGCGGACAAAATTTTAGCTCGTATAGTAGGTTAACAGCTAGTCCAGTGTTAAAGAGGATAGTGAGTTTTCTGTGTTGACTCTTGCAAAAGAATAAAATACTCACCTTTCATTGTGCCCTTCAAAAATTTGCGGAACGCAAAAGCTTTTATTTTAGTAGAGATATCTTTAATTGTGGGCAACAGTGCCACCACCAGACCAATAATTGACAGAACTGCCACCAAGCACTTCATTTTTTAATTTAAAAGTATTGAACTTCGTAACAAAGTATTTTTATGTTTAACTAACACAAAAACACGTCGTATTACCTGATAATAAGTAAATTAGGAAATGTGTCGATAAACTTCTAAAGGATGTTCAATAAAGTGAGGTAAAGCTGCAGTTTATCTTTTACATTTCATTAGCAAGTAATTCGCTTTAATTTAATGCCTAATGTACGAATATATCGTGTCAGACTATGGTGTTAATTTTCCGTTCACTTAAAATTTCCACAACTAACAATAATGAAGCCTTTTTATGCAATAGGTATATAAGATTAGTACCAGTAAGCAGTGGCGTGCACTTAATACATGCATAAAAGCACTGCATACCCTAAAAATTATATATACCTTGTATAGCATGAGGATTTTTGACGTTTTATGCAATTTTACTGCTGTATGCATACCCTGGTAAGAAACCAAGTGCACGCCACTGCCAGTAAGTGAGTATACTAGCGTATGTGTGTTTATGGGCGTATGTATGCATGTGTGGATGTGTATGTGTATCTACATACGCTAAGCTGAAGAAGTTGGAAAGAACAGTCTAGGTCCTCTTCTTGTTCAAAATCTCAGTAGTAACTCAAAAAACCGCAGGCTTGATAACTTAGCAAGTACATGCGCAAAGCCAGTTAAAAGCGGTGCAGATATTCAGCTCGGACAAAAAAACAGACGGATAGTAGAATAAGTAGAAACTTTCAAACTATCATATGAGCTAAACATAGTTATCAAGAAATTATAGATGGATAAATGTACAGTCAAAATACAGTTTTTGTTAATTGTATTTTATAATGTACCTAGTTAAAATTGCAGAACTACTATCGAGTTGTTGCCGCAAGACCCGTATATAACACTCAATGTTTGCATTAGAGTAATACCAGTAACATCTGTATCTGTCGGCAACATTGGTAACCAGTAGTTACCAATATTGCCGACAGATGACACTATCGCCATCGCAGCGCACATTGGATCACGCTATTGTCGGTAACAAATATATAAAAGGAAAGCAGAAATTCGTACATCAAATATTTTAAAGTTCCGTTGCGTTCAGACAGTAAGAATAATAATAAAAATTAATATAATAAGGGTTTAAAAATAGTGCATGGTTTTATTATGTACTTTACTGCGGGTTTTACAAAAGAGAGACACTTCAATTGTTTGTTAGTATAGAAAAAGTATCAGATTTATAATACGGTTATTACTCTTTTATTCTTTGAGCATAATATTTAATTCAGTAACTATAAATTTCCAAAGTAGTTCCCAAAAGGTTTACAGTTTGTTGAATGTATTAATTTTCATAATTATCGTTACCAATATCTTCGTTAAAATTGTTATTTTCGTTATCTGAATCTTCGTAATCCATAGCTTCTTCGTTATCTATATCCTCGTTATTTGTGTCTGCGTTAAGAGCTCGAACGTACGCGTTATCCTCGTCTGTAAAAAGTCCCTGTTTTGGGGCCGGCAAATTCAATTTTATCAGGGGCAGTGTTCGCTCAACCTCTTTTTTCATGATCTCCTCGGAGTTGCGGTTCCAAGCGCCGGGGCAGTTGTAGTGTCTGCGTAGCCTTAACCAGTCCCAGTAACTGGTTTGTTCCATCTGACCCATGGTCCCACTGAAACTCTGCAAGAAAATAATTTTCTATATCACTTATCATTACATTAATAACTATAAAATTAAAAGGCTTTGCCTTGACTGACTGGAAACTTACAGCCTACACGGCTAAACGAAGATAATTTTATATTTTGAAAAAATATTCGTTAATGAAACTTTGGGTATACCATGGCAGTAAGTTTTTAATTCCACCCTCAAGCATGTTTAGTACATGAAGAAAGATTGTATGAAAATCTTAAATTTTGTAGGTTAAATCTCCGAAAATTATTGGTCGGGAATTATTAGTATCAGTTAAGAATAAAGATTTATATACGTGTTCAGTTCTAAAAAAACCACGCCCGAAGAGTTTAATAAGAAATACATGTTTGTGTGTGCGGCCAATGTATCCAACCAATGTGACATATGGAGCAGAGACGTGGACTGACACAAAGAAGGTGGTGCACCAGCTACAAGTTGATCAGCGTGCAATGGAAAGAATGTTAGGACTGTCCCTATTAGATAGGGTTCCCAACGTAGAGATCAGAAACCGACCTGGAGTCACTGACATCGTTGAAAGAGCAGCAGCCTTAAATGGAGCTTGGCGGGCCGCATAATATGTCGTATGACGGGCGGTCAAGCCGAGTTCTTCTGGTTGGCCGACCACCAACTCGTTGGCGGAATGATATCGTAATAGAAGCAGGGACGAACTGGATGCAGATCAGAGCAAGTTGTGGTGCAAATGAAGAGGCCTTAGTCCATCAGTTGACACTGGTTGACGATGATGACTTTTTGTTTTAATGGTTTTTTTTAAAGATAGAGTAGATAATTTGACAGGAAGTTTTATATGTATAATACATGCATAATTTAGCAGAGAAACAGTGATAATTTCAGAGGTTTCTAATGTAACGTCGCACATTTTTTTGCGCTTACATTTCAAACGCTGGCTGAATTCTAAGAGATAGATGAAAATAATGAACTAGAATATTGTACACCTTGAAAAACTCTACAAACAAGTGCACAATGGTATATGTTTATCTCCAAAGGATAACCTATCAAGTATGTTATTATTTTTCTTTTAAATTTTACAAAAGAGATATGGGTTATTAACAAAACTATTTTAAGCAATACAGCATTATTCCTTAACCAAATAGATACGTTAGATAGGTTGTGAATTTCATGAGGATTAAAACTGTTACAGCATATCATTAAAATTAATATCTTAGAGGATATCAGAGATTTATCATATCAGAGATTTGCTCCCGTGCGAAGCCGGGGCAGGTCCCTTGTTAATAAATAATTATAAATGCGAAAGTATGTTTCTTTGTATATTCTTCGACCACGCAGTAAAAAAACAATGGATTAACGTGATTTGTCTGATGCGTGCAATCCATTGGTAGAATTATACAAACCAAGAACGCATCGTACAACTTCTCAATTTAAATTAATTTAAATTGACGTTGCCAGTCTAGTCTGTCCTGGACGATATATCTGGCCTGTAACTTGGTTGAAAAAATATGGACGAATTTCAAAATATTATCGTTGTATGTACCCGTAAGGATATTTTTAAGAAATCTTTCCTCGAATATTGGATAGAAGCAGGCGTTACTTTGCGGAAATCCATGATACATAAATTATGAAAATTAAGCTTAATTTGTTATACTCCGCGAAGAGCAAGAGAATTCTTCAATCCTTATACCTCCTCCTTCTTCCTTATACAGAATTATAAATTACACCATCCAGATTCTCCTGCTTTTCACTGAGTATAGCAAATTAAGCTAAATTTTCATAAATCTTTCCTCTTTATATAATTGGTATAGATGTACTCGTATGTGCATGTAGAGAACGGCCGTGCAGTATGCTGTTGGTGATGTTTATAATGATCTTACCCTGAGTGGTACTATAGTAGGTTGCCGGTTGCGGCTGAAAGCTTGGTTGTGGTAGTGCATGATGCTCGTGTACTCGTAGGGCAGCCCGTGGAGATTCACTTGATTACGTGGGAACCTTGTAAAGGCAAATTCCTGACCTAAAGTTTTCCAAAATTAAAAATTCAAATTCTTTATTTGAAAAACTAGCTGTTGCCCGCGACTTCGTCCGCGTTTGATTTTGTTTTTAATGTGGCATTCAATTTAGTTGTAGTTCTAAAAAAAATTTAAATATTCAGTATCGCTAAGCCTTAAATGAGGGGTTTGCCTAAAATGAGGATTTTTTTAGGATAACCTTTATAGTACAAAAGTAATTATTTCAATCGGTTATAATTTGTCGGAGTTATGGTGTGAAATCGTCAAACACTTTCATTCCCTCTCCCAAAAGTTTCAAAGTACAAAGTTTCATGAGGATCGGTTAAGTAGTTTTTGCTTAAAAGCGTAACAACAAAATTACATTGACATTTATAATATTAGTACGGAGTAGGGATAGTGATAGGGAAGTATGGCAGGCGCTAAACACTTATTTACAGGTTAACATTTTGTCATTGTCATATGAACGACAAAATATGAAACGACGCTTAAATGTTAAGATATATTAATGAAACTGATTATAATGTTAGTATGGTAATCAGAAAAATCAAGTGAAATCTTTTTGTGCACTCAAAATTGTTTGACTGATAAAAATTAATTTTGTAAGAGCCAATTTTTCAATGCAGCTTTAAAATCTGTATATTTTGTTGTAACAGGTTGAAAATTTTAATGCAAATTGCGAAGGGCTCTTTAGAGTTTTATATTTTTGGATTTCTCACATTTCCAGGGAATTTGCCCTAATAAGCTTTTTTAAATAAGTTTAAACCTTTATAACATTTTTACAAAAACTGACAATTCATATATGTGCATGCATGGTAATGTTAGTACCACCAAAATTTTAAAACTGAGTTTACGTCATTCTGTAAAAGGTTTACCACAAAATTGCTCGTAAGTATTTCAATTAGGAATCATGTTATAAAAGCGTATACCAAGCCCATACACTTGATTTAACCAAAGGATACAGCCACCCATGTCATGTTACGTTACGTCAAGCACAAAAATCAACTTACCAGATATAATGTTATTCCAGTTGATGCGAACGAACGAATCCCTCTCGTATGTTTGATGCATGTGTTGGAATCCAAGGCTGTGGAGCAACTCATGGATAATTACGCCGTGTGAGAAACAGTGATTGTTTCTGGCCAAGTTCAGGACTCGGTTGGGATGGGCGGTCGAGAAGCCGACATGAGCGTAGCAGCCGGTTGGATTGCCCTGGATAAAGACGAAACAAAGATTCATCAATTCAACATTCGTCATCATCCTCAGCCTATTGAAGTCCCAATCCTGAGATCCCCATAGGCAGGAATGATTTTAGATTACTGACCCACCACGATGCTCCAATCCGGATCAAAACAACATTACATTCAAGGAATCCACGCAAGAAGAACCGGTGAGATTCTAATGGTTTCAGCTTCGGCCTCCCTGGAACGAGATTAATGCTCGGCACTTACCGTTTCGGACTTATGTGCGTTTAAAATCCTAGCAATTAAAATATTCCTTTGACGGTGAAGGGAAACATTGTGAGGAAACTTGCATGCCTGAGGCATTTCTATAACGTTCGTTAAGGTGCATGAAGTCTTCCGATTCGCACTTGACCAACGTGGTTGGCTATGGCCTAAAACCTGGCTTCACCTTATACGGTTTACATTTAGAGAAGCAAGAGCGTGGTTTACGAATTAAAGATTTTAAAGCAAAATATGTCCTTACCGTCATACGAACAAAGACTCTCTCATTGGAGCGCCAGCGGAACCTAACGCAGGAGAAATGCTCGATCCAACTCATTGCAGTCCGAATAGCGTTTTGTTGAGCATTATCTAAACAAATAAGAGCATTTTAATATTGACGCTAATTCCACTGTACGACTGAGTACGACCCCAATCAAATATGCTAGAAGTCAAGCAAAACGTCGTGTCGAAAGCTGCATACTGTACTATGTTCTAAAAGGCGTGAAAGGCATTCTGATTCCTGACCCGTGTCCGTGTCTTTTTCCGAGATGAATGTTGAATTCCGAATAGCATTTTATTCAACAAATAAGAGCATTTTAATATTGATGATAATTCAGCTGTAGGTTCACAGAAACTAAGTTAAATCACAGAGTAAGACTGAGTTAGATTGCGGCACGAAACTTCAAATTTATGAATTTCAAATATGGAAGGAAATCAAGGAAAGCGTTGTTTTGAAAGCTGCATAGTCTTTTATGTTCTTAAAGGCGTTTAAAGAAATTCTGATTTCTGAGACCCGTGCTAGTAGTGAGCCTTTAATAGGACGATTATGATTATAACGATGTTTTACGAGCTGTTGTCCGCGACTTTGTCTGCGATGAATATTTGAATTCCCAAGAAATTAAAAGAAATCCAGGGATCGTCTACGCCTATATCCAGAAGCACTTCAAAATCAGTCTCATAGAACAATATATGGCATACGTTATCAGGTAACAAACAGACAGATATACACACTCTCAAATTAATGATATTACATCGGATTGCATCTATGTTTTATCAGCCTATTTATTTACATAGTTTTATTTTATATCAATCAATTAAAACTAGTTTTTCTATTCTTTTATTTTTTTTCTTTTTTATTAGCACTAGTGATTTTTGCATTAACTTGCTATGAGAGCTAATTTTAATTTTTAATTAGGTACTGTAGGTACCTACAGTTAAGATTATCTGTCTGTGTTACTTGTATCTACATCGTATCGCCCTACTGCTTCTTACAATATTATGTGGATAGTGTTGTGGATTACATATCAACCCACACTTTTTTTGTTTAGATCTAAGAGCTATTGTTATAATATATAATTGTTTTCTGTCCCAAATAAATAAAGTAAAATATTTAACCAGATATTTATTAACCTTACTGCGTATTTAAGTGTCTCTAAAAAATTATTATTCATAAGATTTTTATACACAATTCTAATTCCTGGTTTAATTCATTAGGCATGGAGTATTTCGTTATGTCCATAAGTTAAGTAGTTAGTAAGTTTTTGTGATTACGTGATGAATGAAGTCAGGAAGTGACCTTTGCTTTTATATAAATAGAATTGATTAATATATAGGTGTTTTTATATAGAATAAAGAACTTACTGAATTCATTGGATGCGTAATTGAAAATCATGACGTTGTTCGGCCATCTTGTGTTAGCTACGACGAAAGCATTCCTGTTGTTGTCGTTACTGACCCCAGCGAAGTCAGCCACCAAGTCTTCGAGCTGCGAGTCATCAAGGAGTATGTCGCCCTGGTACTTGCCACTGTTTTCCCATACAAGTCCATTGGAGCCAGCTAGCATACGGGACTCCAGCAGAACTCCATCGTCTGAAAATAATCATCATCATCATACCAACCCATTACCGGCCAACTGCAGGGCACGGGTTCCTCCCACAATGAGAAGGGGTTAAGGCCCAGTGCGGACTGGTGGACTTCACACACCTTTGAGGACATTATCGAGAACTCTCGGGTATGAAGGGTGATGGTTTCCGTCACCGTTGAAGCAACAGATATTTTAATTGCTTAAAACGCACATAACTTAGAAAAGTTAGAGGTGAGTGCAAAGTCCTACCCCTGGTCTATCACCGCTTCAAAATAAAACTTAGGTATTATTGTTTCTTATGCAAAAATCCGAAACTCCCTGGCATCCATTTTCCTCAACAGCCTATCGCCTCAGCAATATATTCTGCTCGCCATTTGTTGAAGAATATACCTGCAATCGATTATGCTATCGATAATTACCGGTTCGACTCTTCTCTAAATACTGTCTGAATTCTTCAATCTTCGCCTTACTCTTCGTCACAGGAGGACTGCAAGCTGCCAGTCCAATGAAGAACAACAGCAATCCTGACCGCATCATGTCTGCCGTTTGATACATCACTAAGTGTTAAAGCTCTTATAGGTATCCGATACTCTTACCGTGAGTTTGTGTCTAGTGCGCAAGTTCGAAAACGTAGAGCGGTTTTCGATTAACGAAACACGGAAGCGTCAGAGTAAAATTGAACTAATTTACCTCATTGTAAAGCTCGAGTTCGTCCAAACGTGTAACCGAATAACAAAATACTGTTGAAGGGTGCAAAAATATATTTCATAAGTAATCACGCTGTTAAACTATTAAATCGAATTAATAAATAATTAAAATAATAAATATACTAGTTAGCAAAGTAACCAAAGTAAGCTTAGTTTGTGTTATGGGTACTAAGATGACTTATGAATATCTTAATGAATATTATACATAAATAGTTATTAAATACCAAAAGTACACAAATACTTTAAGTATTTGTGTATATGTATATCATAGTAATAAACAGATAAACATTTTCCAGTTGTGGGAATCGAACCCACGGCCTTGGATTCAGAAAGCATGGTCGCTGCCCACTGCGTCAATCTGCCGTCAATTTATTTTTCCATACAAACTAATTAAAAAAAATCCAAGTGGTTATATTACAACCTTGAAGATAAAAGACTGACACAAGCATAGTGCCTACGCTACGCGAAGTGTGCCTAATTAAGTGACAGGAGTAACTTGATTTTAATCTTGAAAGTGATGTAAGGGCTATATCCGATTTCTTTCATTAAAAACTGTGACATTGGTTAACCCAAAAACTATCAGCGTTTCGGTTTCAAGTTTCAGAGGCACTAAATAATGTACCTCTAAAACCTGTGAAGTAATATTTCGGTTTTTATTTACACGTTGCAAATCCAGTGATTTAGCGGAATGTTTGTGTCATCAAATAAAAAAAAAAAAAATCTTATACTAGGGGTACAAAATGAAATCGATCAAACCCGTGCGTATTAAAGAGATAATCACATTTATCTTTGTGATAATCCTTAAAATAATAAACAAGATTGATTTTGCATGAGTTTTAAAATAGACCTGTTGATTTTCAAGTTTGACATCCCTTCCAGCTTATTCACCGCTTTTTGATTATTATGGCACTTTTGCCATATTTTCCTTTTTACACGGTCCGATACAAAATCCACAATATACTAAATAAATATATATAAATATACTACGACAATACACACATCGCCATCTAGCCCCAAAGTAAGCCTAGCTTGTGTTATGGGTACTAAGATAGCTGTTGAGTATTTTTATGAATATAATACATAAATACTTATAATATACATATAAACACCCAGACACTGAAAAACATTCATGCTCATCACATAAACATTTTCCAGTTGTGGGAATCGAACCCACGGCCTTGGACTCAGAAAGCAGGTTCGCTGCAACCTGCGCCAATCGGCCGACAACAAATTATTTTCTTGACGCACGCACTGATGAAATAAAACATGTTCAAAACCTCGAGTGTGGTAAGACAGACAATATTATATTGCGCGGAATAGGAATTTAGTAAGCGCCAAATACATTTTATTTGAATAGCTCGTTAAATATACATTTATTTTTTAAATGGCCAATAGGAGCACTGGATAATATTCCTAGGAACTATGTAATTAAAAATTGTCTCTGAACTATGCAACAGAAACAAATTGATAATGCTTAAAAATTAGAGTGAGATTATGTGATTTTTTCGATCGAGAAAATTTCATATTTTTCTGTTTTCGCTCAATCAGAGCCCTTGGAAGCATGATGTAGTTATTATGTTTTTTTTTTGGGCAAACCAATCTTGATGAAATCAAATGTAAAAGTAGCGAGTTTGCTTGATACCCTCTTAACACCTATTATAATATAGCAAGGCGTAGTAGCTACGAGGACCTATTTGGAAGTTCCTAAAAGATTTAAAAACGAACACTAATTCTTAAATGATAAATTGAACATATGGTTCCTAGTCCAGGTATGCCCTTATAAAGAAGCTGTTCGCTACTGGAATAATTTTTAGATAGTATCCGTATCGATCGAATCCTCAGGAGTTTGGTATAAAATAGCAGCTAGTATCTTTCAGTACAATTGCTGCGCATAGAATATGGGTTAGAACATAGATCCATCCAGCGGGCTTTCAAAATCTGGGTAATAACGTAGAGCAAATAAAGGAAAAAGGAAATTTCGGATTTTGTTAAGGATATTAATAATAATAATAATATCTTTATTAAATCAGGTTAATGACAAGGTTGCCTGGAAGCAAGCCGCTCCGCTTTCATGATTTGATTGATTGTTAAATTGTAAAACGATGTTGGACTCAGCAACTGCTGAGTTTCTTGCCGGCTTTGAATTTAGTTTTTATTTCAGAAAAACGTATACTTTCATTAGTGTGACCTCTGTTGCCCTGTCTCCTGCGGTAGTTTAAACTGTGTTACAGGAGGCAGTGTCTTCCCTATATCTATGGTCTTAATAACAAACCTTTGACAAATTTACAGGAAAAATAATATGACGGGAAGAAATAAATGAAAAAAAAAAGAATCATATAAATTTTTTAGGCAGGTGCGTAGGTACATTTGATTTGTTTGTGGGTGTGCGAGTGAGTGGGTGTAAATTTTGTTCTTTTAATTTTAATTTGTAATTTGTTTTATTTAAATTAGATATGCTTACGAAATATTTTCTCTGTACCCTCATAATCGTAATCTTTTAGCCAAGACTTATCTTTCTCGGCTGTGCAACTTTGTCGCTTTCTGATAGCCTGCTGAGGAACAATTATAAACAGTTTATAGCATGAAGTCTAGGAAGATCATGGAGAGAGAATGGAAGCCTTCACCTTTACATTTGGGGTGCTTGCTAATAATAAATAAATTATAATACATTCATCATCATCACCACATCAACCTAATACCGGCCCACTACAGAGCACCTTTCCTCCCACAGTGAGATAAGGTAAAGGCCGTAGTTCACCACGCTGGCCCAGTGTGCATTGGTGGACTCCAAACTTTTGAGAACATTATGTTGATCTCCCAGGCATTTTTGGTCAAGGTCTTCATTTCTCTATTGGTCATGTCCTACCTTTTTTTAAACCTTTTTGGTACCTTACCTAGGTACCTTTTTTCAAAAGGTTGTATAGGCAGGGTGCAAGTAAGTTATAGTGTTTACGTGCAAAACCACTTTTTATTATAGGAATTGGGCATCTATCAATTCTCTTTGTAACCATTTTGCTATGGTATCTTTGCAATATTTGAAAAATATATAGTTATATTATACATTCATAGGTAATTAGGGATTTAATTAAGTGGAATTAATAGTGAAACTTCTGCGCAGTGCGCTGAGTAAAGAGTTAGAATCGAGGAGTTTCAATAAATAACATTACTAGAACTTGTAAATAAAGTCCTACACAGTGTTCAAAATTCAATTCTTTATATTTGCTGTTTTTTTCTATGTCGTATACAATAAAATAGTGTTCATTATTTAATTCATTCATTACCTGAAGCAAATGCCCTCTAATGCAAATAAGTTCAGCTATTTTATTAATTAAGCAAAATAAACGGATATTCAGACATAACAATTAAAATGAGTTTTAATTATGCGATCGCTTAAATTATCGTATGAGGAATAAGATAGTATATATTTCGAATTTACGGAGAGACTATTAAATTTTATTTATTTGAATGTATACATAACATAAGATAACAATATTGGTTTTGCCAGTGTTTATTTAAACATCAATAATTTTTCAATGTACTTTCAAGGGCTTAAGAGTAGATTAAGTAGATTTTATTTTTAGTCTTCGTTGACAGTATCTTCGTTAAAATTTTCAACTTCTTCGTTAAATGTGTTTTCGTTGTTTGTATCTTCGTCAACTGTGGTTAATAGAGCCTCGACATACGCGTTATCCACGTCAGTAAAAGGTCCGCGTTCGGGAGCCGGCAAATTCATTTTTATCAGCGGCAGTGTGCGTTCGACTTCGTCCTTCAGATCCTGTGTGCTACGGGTCCAAGCTCCGGGGCAGTTGTAGTGCCTACGTAGCCTTAACCAGTCCCAATAAGTCGCGTGATCTCTCTGACCCATGGTACCACTGAAGGTCTGCAAGGAAATTACTTTTACATAAATTTGACTACCTTAGGCGCTCGTTACAGAGCTATAAAGTATAGTGACAAGGTGCGAGCATCTTACCGTTCCATTCAAATTTTATACAAAACATATCTGTCCGTTTCGTGAGAATCAAACACCTCAAATTTACTTTTGATGAAATTCGAATGGAACGTCAAAGCGTCATTTACTACGCCAGATTTCCTCGTAAAATTTTACTACTTGTGCGCACAATGAAAATTTGCCTTCACAGCTGAAGGTCTTCAAACGAACCGAGATGCTTAGTTCGAAACAAACCACTTTAATGAGAATAGCTACATTCGAGTATCAGGTAACCAAACGTAAAAGGAAATAAATCAAAGTTTTATGCAAAAAAAATGATTATTATGACACCACAGTCATTTTTAACATAATTTAATGAATTAATTGACTGAGCAATTATTTAATATAATAGATTTATTATCTTAACGATCTTTAATAGTTACTAATTATTCTGACATCTGATATATGTTTCTAACACTAATTAGAATCCTGATTATAAGGGTCAAACTGTTTTTTATTGATACGCCCTGACAGGGCGTCATGTCTATGTAAAAGCATGGATGCAAGTAAATAAATAAATAAAATAAATGTTCAGACTAAGGCTGGTTTTAATAAACCTACACCTTACAAATAACAAGTTCTCAAATAAAGATCAATTTATGCATGAGACAGGTTCTCAGCTGTATGACAAAATAATTGTACGCCTTAATCTCAAACCTTCAGCTATGCATTGTTGTTTAAGTCGTCGAGCAGATCACGACTGTTGTCAGAAAAAAACTTTTTCTTTAAATTTGCAACTTACCCTAAGTGCTGTAATGGTAGGTTGCCGGTTGCGACTGAACGCTTGGTTGTGGTAGTGCATAGCGCTTGTATACTCGTAGGGCAACCCGTGAAGGCTGACTTGGTTACGGTTGTATTTTGTGAACGCAAACTCCTGACCTGCGCATAAATGGAGAATACTAAAAAAATCATACGCAAAATATTCGCTTCAACAAATATTAACTTTGTAAATATATGTATAGAATTACGATTTCGCGTCACTCATTGCCTTATTCCATTAGTGTGTAATTTAATATTGCCTCTGAACTATGCAACAGATTGAAAACGTTTTCGCTCAATCTGGACCCTTGGAAATATGATGTAGTTTTTAATTTTGTGTAAATCAAACTTGAGGGACTATTGTAACAATCAAATCTATAAGTAGCGAGTTTGCTTTATACCCCCTCTTAAGGTAGCCTGGAAGAGATCACTTTTAGTGATAAGGCTGCCTTTTGCATATAATTATCTATATTTAGATTATATTGCAAATGAGATTGTTTGTAAATAATAACTAAACTACATCTAATTATACCGTGAAAAGTAATAGGCTTCTAGTCCTCAAAATACTGAAGCCTATAAAAAAAACCAACTCGTTGCAACTGTGTTCGTGTGCGTGGCTGTTAGTCAGTCAGTCAGTCAGTCAGTCAGTCAGTCAGTCGGTCGGTCGGTCAGTCAGTCAGTCAGTCAGTCAGTCAGTCAGTCAGTCAGTCAGTCAGTCAGTCAGTCAGTCAGTCAGGCAGAGATAAGCGATATTAAATATGCGGGGCCCCCTTTCGCGCGGGGCCCGTGACAATTGCTACTCTTGCTACGTGGTTAATCCGGCACTGAATGGCAGTAGTACTTCCAGTAGTTAGTAAAAAGCTTAGCGTTGGGTCTTTTGGGTCAAGTAAAGAAAAATTAGGACAACACGGTCAATTACTCTGAAAAAAACATGATTCATGAATAATAATAATATCATTTATTTGCTAGAATGTTTGTACAATATCAAGATGTCAGCTAACAATACACTCAGTTTAGAAAGCATGAATGGATGACTGTGCCGAAGTTTGTAGTTCTGATCTTTGTCCATAAACCCGAGTCGTGTGCCTGTACAGCGGCAGACAGAAATTCTGCTCGGTGGCAGAATTAAACGAGGCGGTTACACTTTCACAGACAAGATCAGACACTAATGGCCCTTGCCACTAAAGGAATCGCCTTAATCGGATGCCTAGTGATTTAGGAGATTCCTAGAGAAAAAAAACGTTACACGAACTATGTGATGTCGTATCTAACAATGTTAGGCACCATCTAAAGTTACTTAGCCAGCATCATCACTTACCATCAGGTGTGTTTGTAGTCAAGCGCTCGTCTATAAACATATTTAAAAAAAATGATGTGTGTCTACTTACCAGATATTACATTATTCCAGTTGATGCGAACGTACGTATCCCTTTCGTGTGTTTGATGCATGTGTTGGAAACCAAGGCTGTGGAGCAACTCGTGGATAATGACCACGTGTCTGAAACAGTGAGCTGAGTTTCTGGCCAAGTTCAGCACACGGTTGGGATGGGCGGTGGAGAAGCCAACATGAGCGTAGCAGCCAGTTGGATTGCCCTGTATAAAGAAGGGAAAGATTCATCAACTCAAAATTCATTATCACCATCCTCTGCCTAATAATGGCTCACTCCTCTGTTTAGGCAAGACGGAATTTAGAACATTGACCCTCTCGCTGCTTCCATTGGGATCTCATTCTGAGAGGAGACCCACGCCCTGTAGTGGGTTGGTATAAGTTGATAATGAGGACGATGTTACGCTAAGAAAAACGAAGTAAAGCTCGTAGGGGGATTTGACACGGCGGTTCGGGGTGTGTTGTGTATTAAAAAAAAGTCAAAGGTCAAGTCAAAAATATCTTTATTCAAGTAGGCCCATAGGTGGCACTTTTGATGCGTAAATTACTTGAAGTACATGGTAGTGAGATGATGTCGATAACCATATTCGTAAACTTAAAACTAAAGCTACGAGGGTTCCAAACGCGTCCTGGTCTAAGAAAAAGCCCACAACAAACTTAGCCGGATGTTTTTCTTTCAAACATCCAATATCATTAAAATAATATTAGAATAGATGGGATGGATGGATGGGACATAACAGTAGTTACGAACGATGAATTCGGGAAAAAACAACTAGTCATTAGAGAAGAACATAATATAAACACATTTTCGTGTTTGCATTTAAGAACACCATTGTAATCTCCGAAATCACAGAAGAAAATTAGATTATAATGGAGTTCTTAAATAAAAAGACGAAAATGCTCTAGTAGCTCTATGGAAAATGTAATT
Organism: Pararge aegeria; assembly: GCF_905163445.1. Classification (NCBI taxonomy): domain Eukaryota; kingdom Metazoa; phylum Arthropoda; class Insecta; order Lepidoptera; family Nymphalidae; genus Pararge; species Pararge aegeria. The sequence goes on from NC_053183.1 coordinate 4,376,361, forward strand.
TTTTTTTATAATAATTGACAGACTAAGTAGATTGCAAACCTGATGGTAATTGGAAAACCATTGCCTATATACAGAGAAACACTTTGCAAGACATGCAAGGAACAAGTTCTGCTAATTGCGGCCCTATGTCCATTAACCTTAGGAGTAGGTGCTAAGCCTCATGTATCCTTGTCACATTTGCTCAGAAATAAAAATGGCAGTAGTACTTCAACCAAAAAACTCGATCCAGGGAATGTGAGTGTTACGTCTTAAATAGCAAAGTAAAAAAAATTACTGTGATACAAACTTGATCGATGAATTGATGCTTGTAATGCAATAAAGGTTCTTACCGTCATACGAACGAAGACTCTCTCGTTGGTGCGTCTGCGGAATCTAACGCAGGAGAAATGCTCGATCCAACTCATAGCAGTCCGGATAGCTTGTTGCTGAGCAGATGCTAAACGAAAAAGAGTATTTTACTTTGGGGTTAGAGGGCGATGTATGTATATTTATTTGTTTATTTATTTGACTGATAAGTTTATTGATTTGATAAGCGTACTCCTCCACAGTGGCGTGCATACAGAATATGCACAGGGTATGCACCTTCTGTACAAGTTATAAAAAACTTAAGGATAGGCATTATAAGAGTTATAACAAGCCTACCCTTGAGATTTTATAACTCGTTCTGGAGACTTTCTTCATTTTATATCACCTGCATACTCTGTGCATACCTCCTAATGTACGCCAGTTGTCGCGTGACGTATTATAGATCAACTCAGATATTCGCTACATACATTGTCTATGCATACTTAATATGTTTAGGCAATTGGCGACACCAGTGTCCTCCAGTCATCTCCTAGGCACGGGAGTGAAAAAGGCAATTCTCTAACTCCAAACTATTTTTAAACTGGCTTGTTTAATGTAAGATTTACTTGAGAGTATAAAAGCTTGTACTTACTGAACTCATTGGCTCCTATTTGGTAGATCATGATATTGCTCGGCCATCTGGTATTAGCTACGATGAAAGCGTTCCTGTTGCCGCTATCACTGACCCCAGCGAAGTCAGCCACCAAGTCTTCGAGCTGCGAGTCGTCAAGGAGTATGTCTCCCTGGTACTTGCCACTGTTTTCCCATGCCAGTGCATCTGGACCAGCTAGTTTACGGGATTCCAGAAGAACTCCATCATCTGAAAGAATTAAATTTACTTCATTATCGTCAACCCATAACCGGCCCACTACAGGGTCTCAATTAGAATGAGAAGGGTGGGGGTCGTAGACCACCACGCTGGCCCAGTGCGGATTGGACTTCCCACGTCCTAGAAAACATCTGTGGAGAACTCTGAAGCATGCAGGTTTTCCTTTACCGTTAAATCATGTGATAATTCATTTCTTTAATTAAAAACGCATATAACTCTGAAAAGTTAGAGGTGCGGGAAGCCGAAGGTAATTCAATTTTACAAGAGATGGAAGCTGACCGGTGTGCTTCTAAGAAACCTTGTCATTAAGAAATTCATAATGAATGTTTTAGTGACAAGGTTGCTTAGAATTGAAAACAAGTGATATTTAAGTGCCTAAGTTAAAAACGCACATAACGCACGAAAAATTAGAGGTGCGTGCCGGGGATAGAGCTTGGTCCCGCCTAGGCGTACGTACCCCTAGGCTAGACCCGCATTTTTCACGCAATTATTTAAATTGCATGTGCAGACTTTTTAACCGCAGTTAGTACCTATAATATAAAACGCACAAAGTTATGCGATACATAATTAATTCATTAATTACAAAAACTCATCGGTTTTCATTTATCGTTCGAAATTCGAAATTCTGTTTTCTGAAGTAAGTCCAATATAAGCACTTTTGAAACGTCATTTCTGACTGTTTCTAGTAACTCAACCATCGGTATTGAAGGCATTCAAGCAAAGCAAAGCAAAGCAGAATAGGCGTAAGACTCGTCAAAAAGCTGGGTTACTCCCTGGCCAACAGTGCCATCATACTGGCAGCATTGACGCGCTGTTGAAGTTGTATATATCGTAAACTTTTTTGAACAATTCGTTAGCGCGATGCAGGATCGTTGTGGCTCCATCTAGTTGGGAAATGAGGAGACCGCTACAATATAATACATTATTACCTATTCTGCTATTTTCTAAGTACTGCCTGAACTCTTCAATCTTCTCCTTGCTCTTCGTCACAGGAGGACTGCAAGCAGCCAGTCCAATGAACAACAACAGCAATCCTGACCGATTCATGCCGGCTTTTTGATATACATATCAATATCGTAGCTTTTATAGTAATCCGGTACCCCTAGTATGAGATACGCAGACTAGCTAACGTAGTATACTTAGTTTGGATTATCAAAACAGTGAATCGTCAAATTGAAATGGATCTTATAAGTCTTGAGTTCGCTTAAACTTCCATTTCTTAAACTAAACAAAAAAATCAGGAGTATGTAAAAGTATCAGTATAGTATTTCGGAGAAGATTTTTAAGGTCGCATTGGAATTTTAGTCGTTTTCGAGTATCAAAACACTAACGATAGAGTAAATGGGTCTTATTGTCGACTGCTTTTTATAATGCTGGAAACTGCGTTTGCGCATCTCTTCCGGAAACAGAGAAGCAGAAGCTGCGTATTTCCGTCAGAGAAGCACCAGGAACATTCGATGCGCTTCCTGACTCGAGGACGGACGGACGAAAGATATTTCCCGGAACTCTTCGTTATGGGGGCAGCTGAAGTTCACACTGCACACATCGGTGAGGGCCAGCGGCTGCGTCGTCATCCCGCCGAAGAGCTAATTACGACACGACTACGACGGCCGACGGGCGCAGTGGGCAGCGACCCTGCTTTCTGTGTCGAAGGCCGTGGGTTCGATTCCCACAACTAGAAAATGTTTGTGTGATGAGCATTAAGTGTTTTTCAGTGTCTGGGTGTTTATATGTATTTATGTATATATAATTCATAAAAATATTCATCAGTCATCTTAGTACCCATAACACAAGCTACGCTTACTTTAGGGCTAGGTGGCGATGTGTGTATTGTCGAAGTATATTTATTTATTTATTTATTTATAAAAAAGCTGTAATGTTTTAGGGGTTTCTGGATGTCAAGTAAATGAGTTCTTACTTCTAAATGTCTCGATTTTGTTTTTGTTTTTGCTGTACAAGTCCTAATTAATTGTGAATCCAAACATTTTGTTTACATAAGGATGACGAATGGAGTTTTGGAGATGTGATTCCATCCTCCTGAATACAGGAAAAAAATAGACTTGCGAGGTATTCGTCGTTCAGAAGTACATATAACTTTATATACACAAACGGAATATATGCCCACATAAATTGGCATTTTGACTTTTGTTTGCTATTAGCAAGATTACTGGAAGATGTACCGTGGCAAAATTTTACATCTTACGAGATATTTGACATTCAATGGAGATGAAATTGCTAGTTAGTGCTAGCTTGTTTTACTACAACTTTAAAGCGTTAGATATTCAAATACGACTCTACTCGGGTTATAACTACCTATATTTATATAGGTGTGTATGTTAGGATTTGTATATTAGGTTTTAATACCTTGTACTAAGGGCATAACATCATATCAATCAAAACCGCGTGTTATTAAAATAATCAGCTAAATGTTTTAAATAGATTGATAAAAAGATAGTTAGAGAGATTGATTTTGGTGTTTAAATAATCCTCTTAAAATAATGAAAGGATACGTTTTCCATTAACTTTAAAATAGTGTTTAGCATTTGAAGATATATTTATTTAAGATTTTTTTATTTTATTTCAAATAGTATCCATTCGCCGTCACCGGGATATGCTTTACTTCTGTACTGTGTGTTATTTAATCCTAAAACAATTAATACTTGAAGGAAAAGTTTCATTTTATAGGATTGCCTGCTGAGTTAAGATCATGTCGTACGCTGACGCTTCACATGTCTTTCCACGAGACGAAGTTCTATAAACTCTCGTTTACAGTGCAAGCTATTGAATTGTGGAATGCGATCCCACTAAATACACGTGAGACAAAATCGCTTGTAAAATTTAAAAACGCGGTGAATGCATATTATTTTGCTCTTTAATGACGAATTTTTTACCTTATTTTTATTTTTATTATCTTTATGTTCTTTAGAATTTATTTATGTATGATTGAGTATTTATTAGTTTATTATTTAATATTTATTTATTATATTTTTCTTATTTGTGTAATTTTCTTTATGTATTTTTATTTGAATGTAGGTTTATAATAATTTTACACCACCTGTCTGCTCTCGCTCATCTTGTCCTAATCCAAAGGTTGCCTGGCAGAGAACGCTACAAAGCGATAAGGCCGCCTTTTGCATTCTGCTTCTGTCTTGTATTTCTATTGTTCTTTTATTTTCCTAACTACATAGTCGTGTACAAATAAAGAGTTAAATAAATAATAATAATATGAATAACTTTATAATATTCCTGATTTGATCACGAAGAGATATTCCGAGTACAGCTCTCTCCATTCCCCGCTGAGTGAGCCTGAGCCTTCTTCTAAGAACCATAGTTAGCGACGCTTTGAAGCCATAAGCCTGTATAGTATAATAATGTAGATATATAACTAGCTATTGCCCGCAACTTCTTAATTGTTTGATTTTGTTTTTAAAGCATCCAGTAGGAGCAGTTTATTTAAGAGAAAGTAGTAACCAAAAAAAATAATCAATTGCGCTGAGTAATGAGTTAGGACATTTTTTTTTTTAAATAAATAAATAAATATACACACATCCCCATCTAGCCCCAAAGTAAGCGTAGCTTGTGTTATGGGTACTAAGATGCCTCATGAAATTTTTTATGAATAATATACATAAATACTTAGAAAATACATATAAACACCCAGACACTGAAAAACATTCATGCTCATCACACAAACACTTTTCAGTAGTGGGAATCGAACCCACGGCCTTGGGCTCAGAAAGCAGGGTCGCTGCAAACTGCGCCAATCGGCCGTCAAATTTTTTCTTTCATAATAGCTTGATGATAATAACAGAACCGGCTGGATTCGACCTCACACTCGGCAAAACGGTTTGATAATTTCAGGCTGAATGACCGTGACCGTGGCAGAATTGCCAATTGGCAAAGCTGAATCGGAAAAATGCGGATTTGAATCCCGCCGGTTCTGAAAGTCGTTGTCATTAGAAGCCAACATGAAAATGATTGTAAACATGATTCGCACCGCAACGATCTGAAATGCCCTTTCTTCCTGCCCTTTTCACATTCATTTTATTAATAAGTTTTGCTTAAAAATTGCTTATCTATTCACATTAAATATTTTTGATTGAAGTGTTTTTTTAATAACAATTTAAAAATCGATGGCCCCGAACAACCTGCAATAAATAAGTTTTAAGTACCAACAGCTTTTTCGGAATAAATATTACCTTTTGTCCATCTCCAGAATTCGAGCTAAATGTGTGCCAAATTTCATCAAGATTGGTGCAACATTTAAGCTGACCACAGATTAAAAAAACAACAAATAAAGAAACACACATTAGCATTTATCATATTAGTACTTAGTTCAAATTGTTTATTTATTAATAACTCTAGCTCTACATTAGGGTTTCTACCCGAATGTAGAGTTATTATAAGCATGATGAAAATAACCGTTGATTTATGAATATTAAATAATGCCATTACCTATATACTGATATCTAATAATATATTAGCATTACAATAATCCGCGATAGTCATATTAATTAATGGATGCAAAATATTTAATAAATAAATCATGATATGTAGTGACATAGTATATTGATGTGTATTTAATTGCACAAGTGATAAACCCTGATATCTTTATATAGTTGTTTATTAAATTTAAATTAATTTGCATGCTGTTGTAATTTCTAGAGGGTTGCAACTTCCTGTCTTTCTCTTTTATTTACGTTATTCTCATGATAACGTCATTGATTGTTACCAGTTTAATGATCCATTAAAAAAACAGCTAACATCATCATTTTCGTCCTTACTGACGACTTGCTGCTGGTCTTGTTGGTTCCACGCTACATGGTTTCAAAGTTCCAGTAATTCGCTTGATGTCTTTTTATAGTAAATAATAATTATATCATTTATTTTTATTTATTTAATGATTTAAACTCTTTATTTGTACACCACAACACAGTTAGGAAAATAAAGGACGAATAGAGAGAAACACAAAAAACTGGAGTAGAATACAAAGGCGGCCTTATCGCTTAAAAGCGATCTCTGCCAGGCAACCTTAGGATTAGGAGATAACAAGAGCGAGAACAAAAAGGTGGTGTAAAATTATTATAAACCTACATTCAAATAACTACATACGATAACAACAAAATATACATAAATAAAAACATAAAATAAAATATTCATTATTTCAAACGTTTCCATCCAAAGATTTTGACTACCTAACTTATATATATATATATATAACATGTGACTGTTGTGAGTAGTTATATATATATATATACTACTATACTCATTTAAGGCTTAGCGATACTGAATACTTTAAAAACAAAATCAAACGCAGACGAAGTCGCGGGCAACAGCTAGTTGTTTTATAAATATAAGCTAAAATAAACTATTTAAAAACTAAATAAAATCTAAAACGTCAAACCACCGCAGCGAGGCACAGTTCCTAAGATACTGGCAGCATTGCCCCTTTGGATGGCCAAACTAATTCGTTGAATTATTTATTTATTCGTTATTATATTATTCGTTATATTTATAAAACAATTATTTTAAAGAATAAATAAATAATTTTATTTATTTCAGACAGCAAAAATGGTATTTGCGTTACTAGTAACAATACAAACTTATCACTACGTACAAACTTATCTAAGGTATTATTAGTAGGCCCACAGGTGGCACTTTTGATGCGCACATAAGAACCACACGGTAGTGAGATGATGGCGATAACCACATTCGTAAACTTAAAACTAAAGCTACGAGGGTTCCAAACGCGTCCTGGTCTAAGAAGAAGCCCACAACAAACTTAGCCGGGTGTTTTTTTTTTTTTTGTTATCACCATCTCACAATGTCATTTTAAATTATTAGAAGAGCAACCTGGTTAGAGCAATAGTTTACACCCAAGCTTTTTTATCGTTTACGTAGTCCTTTATACTATAATAGGACTTTTCTATAAGCTTACGTTTAATACAAACTTTGAACTTTATAGTTGGATTAAGTATAGGTATTATTAAGGGGATAACCAATTAATTTATTTAAGGTTGATTGTGTTTGTTTGTAGTTATTTAATCATAATAATAATAATGACAAATATCATTTATTCCAGCAAAATAAAAACATCTCTTGGAATTTGGAACTTACACATAAGGCGCCATGAAATAAGGAACTCAAAAAAAAAAAAATTCTGACTCCCGGAGATCAGGCACCATGTTTTACTACGGAGACTAATGTCTAGTGTGTGTGTGTGTTTCGGTGTGTGTAATATGCAGTATAGGTACTCTCCCCAAAAATTCTGTCACCTTTCATTCAACTTCTTAAATCTGCTTTAGTTATCGGGAATATTGCAATCATAATAAGGTAGAGCAGAATCCTAATCCTTTATGCACATCTTAATTATAATTACATTGTTACAAGTTTTTTTACAACAATTTTTAAATAATGGCTCGTCAGGTCGACTTCACTTAATTATAGAAGATATATATGTATTATATTATACTATGTTCGTATTGTAACTTAATCAATAGACCAGCTATATGGTTCCATATATTTCCCAACTCATTTAAATTAGAGCTCAGTATAAAGAGAAAGGAAAAATTATTATCTTTTCAATAATCGTACAATTATTTAACACACATTTAACAGGATTGTATTCAAAATGTATTAAAATTAAATTAAGCACGTTGTATTTTTTGTAATTATTATAAAATTATAGAAATTTGAAATGATTTAGCAAAAGATAATTAATGTAATTGTAGAAAAAAATTGTCTTCAAAAAAATAAATACATTAATTTAACACAATACAAACAACTTGTTATTAAAAATATATTAAAATTAAATTTATTGCCGGTCGTCGTAGTTTTTGAGTGGTGAATTTTATAATGGTAATTATTATTGAATATCATTTTCGTTAACAGTGTTTACTTCGTTGTCATCTTGAACGTCATCCGTGGTCGGTGGTGCAGCGATCATCAGTGGGAGGGTGCGGTCGACCTCTTCCTTCAGCTCTTGTATCTGCCTTTCATCCCATGCCCCAGGGCAGTTGTAGTGCCTGCGAAGCCTCACCCAGTCCCAGTGAGTGACGTAAACCATATGTCCCATGGTTCCCGGGAAACTCTGTAAAATTAAAACAACATAAATATAGTACACACGCCTCTTCTCTCATGGGAAAACGAGAGCCATAACCTATTTTTTTTTTTAATATTTATTTGTTATTATACTCTTTATTTGTACACCACAAATAGGAAAAAAAAACAAAGGACACAACAAAAATAAACTTAAAGAGTAGGATACAAAGGGCGGCCTTATCGCTTAGTAGCGATCTCTTCCAGGCCACTATAGGATTAGGAAAACCAAGGGAAACCCATTGGTGGGGTGTATTATTATATACATACTTACGAACAATTACACACTAATACTTATCAAGATTACACACAAAAAATACTAATAATAATAAATATAAAAATAATAAACTAATATATACTAAAACATACTTAAATATGAGTAAGAGTTAATCACTGTCGTCTTTATTGCTCAAGATAATGGGCTTTAACAGCATTTTTGAATATGTCTAGTGACCTTGACTGTCGTATGCTTTTTGGGAGTGCAGTCCACAGTTCAGTAGCTTGAACAATGAATGAATGCTTATAAAACTTAGTTTTATGAAACGGCATGCTCAAAGTCAGCGTACGACAAGAACGTAAATCTGACTGCACTCCAAGAAAATTAAATTTCTCCTTTAGGTAGGAGGGAGGGGTAAGAGCGACCTACGAACCTTTTGCTATTCAGATTTGAGTACGTAGAAAAGATCTTTTCACTGCTTTCACAAAACGTAGGAATCGCCTTAATCGGTTGCCTAGTGATTTAGGTAATTCTTAGAGAAAAAAACGTGTCACGAACTCTTATTTGACATTAGACGCCGTCTGAAGTTACGATACCGATTAGGCGGATCGTTTATTTTAGGGGACTCTTACACTGACACTTGACATTAATGTTCTTATGGGGGCCATGCTTCAGAACTTACGACTGCGGCCAGGAAAAGCAGTGCCACTAGTCAGGGTCTGTGATTGTCATGTCACAGTCATCAATAGAAATTACCTATTTTGTATATTACTAAAGATACTAGTAACTTATTTTAGTGTTTAGAATTGCGCTTGACCAGTTTTACCCGAAGAAAAGTGCAGATGCGGCCTAGGATGGGATAAGTTTGCTTAGAAGATGCCTATTTATTTTTGTTATGCAGGTAAGGTTATAAGGAAACGCAGAACTCGGACGGGGTTTCCAAACCATAGCCATGCGTTTAAGGAAAGTATAAGCAAGTTGCTTTGTGTAAGTTTTTAGGATATTAGCAACATATGGATAGCAACCTTCCGTTAGATATCTTGCGGTGCGATGGTAAAACAAGAATGTGAAGAGGAAACAAGATATCAAATAGTGCCTGAGCTTCCTTTCGAAAGCATATCCGGAAGACCGACGAGCTATCTATTTTACGACGTTGATCAAGACTTTATAAATTAGTTACTAAAGTTTATCTCTTTTAGCCTTATTCTTCTCAGGAAACCTTACATTTAATACTCACAGAGAAACTACCATGTCAATGCGTACAATAATTGAGACGCCATCTTTGGGAGTCCACCATATTGGATTTATTCACAATAATTCAAATTCAGAATAAGTGGATTAAAATTTAGTGCCTGCGGACCCACGGTCCCAAAGTCTCTACTCCAAAGGCACAAAAATGAAGCTGCTATCCAGGTTTTCATATTTACGCCTCTTGGCTTCTCGGCACTGGTAGCAGAGGCACCCACCATTGACAGCTCTTTTCAAAGAATTATCGAAAAGGGTTACCGAGTCGGTTACCGGTGATCCTAGAGCGGGCAGTTACCTTCGCCAACAAATTAGTTTGGCCATCCAAACAGGCTGTCAGCATCTTAGGAGCTGTGCCTCACTGCGGTGGTTTCGAAGACGATTAAGATTTTATTTTAAGTTATATTTATAAAACAAATATTTGTATAGCGTATGTTGTTTAAGTATACAACTAGTAGATAATGCGTTTTCGAATAGACATGAAAGTTTCTTACAAGAAATATTATTACAAATTCTTTAAATATATTTTCTTCATTTTTAAAATTTAGTTACATGATTCGACACACATAACTTAGTAGCTATAAGCTACTTTAAAGATTGTGTGTTATCTAAATATTTTCTAAATCTTACCCTTGTAGCTGTAATAGTTGGTTGTCCGTTACTGCTGAATGCATGGGTACTGTAGTGCATGCAGCTCTGGTACTCATACGGAAGGCTTAAGAGGTTCACCATGTTCCGATTGTAGCGGTAAAAATTGTGTGCCATGCCTGCAAACATATACTTTAAAACTTAGCTTCCGAAGTTTACTTAAGAAATCTTTTATCAATGCATTCATTTAAACACCTTCCTATTTAAATATGTTTCATTAATTTGAAGTATTTAATTTAAACTGTCTGACTAACTGAATGTTGAGTATAAATAACTTAAAAAGCCCAACTTGCATACAATCTTATCCAGCTAATTTCGAGGCGAATTACTTAACACTCTATTCCTAGGAATCGAAATTTGTATTGTCTTAAAATTAAAGAAAACATAGAACTCTCAGACCATTTTACAACCCTCATTTCAACAACAATAGGACATTTTTTAAAAATTTAAGAAGACTTTGTCACAGTCTGTATAACATTTTATACGCTTGTAAAAGTCCCGACAAAATTGGATCAGCCATTGTAAATATTAGTTCGGATGAAACAGACAGAAAATAATGAAAAAACTTGTCTTCTCTCTATGCTAGCGCTGTGAATTTAAGTAGAAGGTCCCGGGTTTGATTCCCGGCAGGGCCAATATTGGAATTTATAATTTCTGATTTTTTTCTGATCTGGTCTGGTGGGAGGCTTTGGCGGTGGCTAGTTACCAACCTACCGACAAAGACGTGCCGCTAAACGATTTAGTATTCCGGTGCGATGTCCTGTAGGAACCGATTAGGGATTATGACTACCATACTCCCTAACAGGTTAGCCCGCTAACATCTTAGAATGCATCTTCAAGCATCATCAGCAGTCAAGGGCTAACGTGTTTGTGGAATAAAAAAAAAACACTATAAAGTTATTCATTTGTATAGATTGGTAGTTTTACAGGATTTTTAAATTAATATGAGTTCAACTTAATGAATTTGGCATAGCAGGTTTACAAAATTTTTGAAGCCACTCACCTTGTACAATGTTGTTCCAGTTTATGCGTACGTAATTGTACCTCTCGTAGGCGGACTGCATGTGGTAGAACCCGAGGTTGTGGAGCAGTTCGTGGATGATGATAATGTTGTTCAGACATCCTCGACGAGCTAAGTTAAGTGTATGGGCGCCGCGGTTGCTCGAAAATCCAACGTGTGCGTAGCATCCAGTTTGCCTCCCCTTAGTTAATAGATAGTTAATGATATCAGTAATGTAATAAAAAGTTAAACTACAGTTGTCAAATAAAATTTTGAGTCCATGTGATAGGTACAACAATTCAAAGAGCCCTTTTCCCAGATTATATTATGTTTATAGTTGCAGGAACTAAAACCTAAAGTTATTTCAATATTTAAAGGTCGAAATAAATAAATAAATAAATGTATTAGATTCAGATTAAAGTTGAATGAAATGATTTTAGGAATCTAGAAATTCAACGAATTCCTCCATTTAAGAATTTATAATAAAATAAATAAATGTTTAGAAATTCTCAACAGGTTCATATAGATTGTTAAAAATATAAACGAGAACTCTTACAATTTTGAAACTTTAAGCATTTTTTTGGCTGGTCTAGATTTTTTAAAAATTATACTTACAGTGATTAAAACGAAGTTACGTTCATGAGGTTGACGTCTTCGGAACCGCACGCAGGAGAAATGTTCGACCCAACCCATCCCTCTCAAAATGAGATCCCGTTCTGCATTATCTTAACAAGAAAAACAAAAATTGTAAGGTAATTCTGTCATTTTCTTCACACTAATATGTACATGGAATTTATATTAGAGACTAGCAACTGCTACTCATTTACACGATTTACACGCAATTTACTCCTTCCTTCGAGAATTGAGGTGCTTTTTACTAAAAATATTAATCAGACATCAGCTTTTATTGATGATAAAAAAACTGGGAACTTCGAAAGTAGCTTTTTGTGTAGGAAATGATAAAAAATTATGGCGACTTTTAACATGAAATCGATCGATCAGCTACTTTATTTTTAAAGTGATACAGAGTGATATTTTTAAAGAGTGCTAATGCTTCACTTTAAAAAAAATTGGATACTTACACATAAAAACCTCACATCTAAAATAGTCCAGAGACTGATCTCAGATAAACAATTAAGAAAAAAAAAAAAAATTTTAGCAGAAAGTTTTTTACTTACTAAATTCGTTAGCTCCGAATTCGTAAATCATGACGTTGCCAGGCCACCTAGTGTTAGGCGTGACCAGAGCAGCTCTGTTGCTACTTGTAGCCCCAGCATAATCAGCTACTAGGGTTTCAACTTGATCGTCATCCAGTACGATATCGCCTTGGTACTTTCCACTGTTCTCCCAAACATTTGCTTTCGGGTTGGCCAGAATACGAGAATCTAACCGAACTCCATCATCTGTGAAAATTTACTTTTTGTTACATGCCTCATAAGTATAACCCCTTTATTCAATTTATTGAGCATAAGGTAAAGGGATAAGAGATTTAAACATATACAAAGAATCAACATTTAAAGAAATAAATATAAATATACTATGAAAATACACACATCGCCATCTAGCCCCAAAGTAAGCGTAGCTTGTGTTATGGGTACTAAGATGACTGAATATTTGTATGAATACATAAATACTTATAATATACAAATAAACACCCACCGAAAAATATTCATGTTCTTGATGAACATGAATATTTTTCAAACATTTTCCTGTTGTGGGAATCGAACCCACAAACTTGACTCAGAAAGCAGGGCCGCTGCCCACTGCGCCAGTCGGCCGTCAAGACTATATCAATTTTATTTACAATCCGCGACAAATAGAAAATTCTGTATGGTAAAGATAGCTTTTATTTTTTACGTTAAATACTCAACAAAAAGTTTATCTGCATATTTGTAGAAGATATATTGAGTCGACTACACATAATGGTCTTCAAAAATGCACGGACGGAGGTGTATGAAATTTTTTACACTAATGGTTTAGATTTATTAGAAGGAGTGCAGTATACTAACATATTTTTTTTAAATAATCCAAAGTAAATTTATCTATGTAACATTAAATAAATAAAAACGAATGACACACACTACCACGTATTTAAAACGCATATATACATACCCACTCTTTTTTCATGTTTTTTTTATTATAAAGTTTTAAAAACAGGCAAATTATTAGTGTCGCTACCTTCGCATAATCTGTGATTATAGAATATACATTATAGTCCTTGACAATAGAAGTATTATAGTCTATGACAATATAACCTTAATAATGTACAACTTATTATATAAATGAATTATGGTTATATTTTGACCACAGCGGGACCACTAGTTTATATTAATCGGTGGCTATATTCACACGCTACTGCATCATCTTAACAAGAAAAAATACAAGAATTGTAAGGCAATCCTGTATTTTTATTCACACAAAAATGTACATGAAATTTATATTTAAGACTAGCGACTCCTACTCAGTTATACTCTATTTACTTATTCCTTCGAGTATTGAGGTACTTTTTACTAAAAGTATTAATCAAACATCATATTTTAATCATGATACAGAGAACTGGTAACTTCGAAAGTAGCTTTTTGTGCGGGAAATGATAAAAAATGATGGCGACTTCTAACAGAAATCGATCGATAAGCTAAATATTCTTTATTTTTGAAGTGATACATTTATATAATAATGCTTCATTTTTTAATTTGGATACTAACACATAAAGACGTCACATCTTAGAATAGTCCAGACTGATCTCAGATAAACAAATGAGAAAAAGAATAATAAAATACTTTTATCGAAAGTTTGTTCAATGTTCAAACTTAATATTTAAATTAATTATGATAATATTTTGACCACAGCGGGACTAGTGGTCCCGTTTATATTAATCAGTGGCTATATTCACACGCTGCTATAACAGACCCATTGCTTGAGTCAAACTCTCCCCACTTTGTGTTCAGGGCTAAAAATGACTTACCAATTCTGCTATTTTCCAAAGCCTCCCGGAATGCTTGTATCTGCTCTCTTGTCTTCGAAACGGGGGGGCTACTGATGGCAAGCCCGACAAGGCAGAGCAACACACCTATCCGCAGCATTTTTGTATTTCCTAATGATATGTAAATTTGCTTTTTTATACCCATGCATCATGTAGATTTAAAGACAATGACACCTTGAATTGTAATCAATCAAAGATACTACGCTAATTTGCAGTAATTTTGGATTAATTTGATAACTGAAACAAATTGGACAGTTATTGGCCAACAGGAAGGTTAATGAAAAATACTATTTACTTTATCTTTTCATTTTTTTCTTTAAGATATAACATAGTTTATATTATGACATCGACCTTACAAATAATTTTAAAATGACCTTATTCTAGGTCTTATATAATCTAAACATCTAGTTTATATTATGTAACGGGTAAATGTTTATTAAACCCTGATTAGGATAGGGTGATGCGGCGATAGTCCACCCCAGTGAAGCGGTGATAGCCCAGAGGGACTCCTGGGGGGGCCCCCAAAGTGAAATCGGGAGTAAGAATCCCAGCACGCACCTCTAACTTTTTTAAGTTAGGATTTTAAGCAATAAATATATCACTTGCTACAACGGTGAAGAACACCTTACGGAAACCTGCAAGCCTGAGAGTTCTCCATAATGTTCTCAAAGCACACCCTTACACACCGTTGTAGTCCACAAGTAATGCTTAGTACTTTATTCTAGGGTGCAAAGACGGCCTGGCCTTATCACTAAAAGTGATCTTTTTAAATGCAACCTAAGCGTGTGAAGGCGATAAAAAGGTGGAAAGTGGAAGGTGCATAAAGTATGCTACCAAAAATAAAATAAACTTACATGACATACATTCTAAGTACATTAACATAATTACTACAAAAATACCGAAAATTATATACACTAGAATAGATATTTATGATCTATATTTATGCTAGTATAAACTTACATAATACGGCCTTAACACCTTCGCATTGTGGGAGGAGACCCGTGCCCTGTAGTGGATCGGTAATGGGTTGATATGATCATGGTTATTAAGTACACGACACGATATTTAAGGCCCAGGATATGGGAGGGCACCCGAGCGAAAGTAGACAGGTAAAATAAAAACAGGACAAGTGCGAGTCGATGTCTCACACGAATAGTTCTATTGTATAAATCTTACGGAAGGGTTCTATTATGTTAATACTCTGCATGTTTTAATACTTTTTGTACGAGAAGAAAGGGGTTATACAAATATGTAAGAATTTTTAAATTGTATAATTTAATTGGGAATAAAATTGAATTTGACTTTTCAGGCGTCTGACTGAAGGTTCATAACACAAAAAACAGACGGACAGGGCCCGGGTAACACCCCAAAAAGAAGAGAAGTATAACGTGGGTGGTATCCTTGAACTATTGTCATTATCAGCCTATTAAGTCTCACTCCTGGGCACAGGCCGCCATCCTCAAAGGAGACATCGATTTGAAAGCACAGACCTACCACGATGCTACAATGCCAGTTGGGGGGCTTCAACCTTCTGATTTACGGAATTACCCAAGAATTTGAAAAGTTAAATCAATATGGTCACGTGATCCAGCAGGAAACAACTGCCCTCCACGTGCGACACGCAACGACTGAGGTCCTCACTACCCTGCATGCTAACACTTTCCCTTATCGGCAGAGATCAAATAAAGGCAGATGGTCGACCCGATCTGCTTAGTAAAGGACCCTTACTCTCTTTTTAAACCACGACGTCGGGGTTTTTTTTTATTTTATTATACGTTTGATGTGACTTAGTGTGTATGTATGTATGTTTTTATGTGCGTGTGTGTGTGTGTGTGTGTGTGTGTCAGTGCGTGTGTGTGTGTGTGTTTGTATGTGTGTGTATGTATGTCTGCTGTGGCAACGTATTTCCCCAACCGGTGAACCGATTTTCTTAGCTATGTCAGGGGTTTATCTTAGCTATGTTTGATGAAAATCGGTCCAAGATGGCCGGATTACATATTGTTTTACAACTACCTCTATATGGGTAACAACGAAAGGGCTTGACTAGTAGAATATTATACACAATGACTTATTTCAAATCCAAAATGACCGCCACTACAACATAGCGAAAAACAATTTATCACAACTTTGGGTATCGAATGAAAGGGCTTGAATAGTAGAATATACTAGATTGAATGTCACGGGTTTTTTAATTAGCACCTGATTTAGGATAAGGGTCTCTTGATTTCGGGTAGTGTCATAAACCATTTTACCTCTATAAGTAGTCCCATATATACGTACGAACGTCTGTCACCGTACTTAACCATCTCATCCCGTATTACTACATGCCCCGGTTTTGTCCTGTATTTCAATAAAATAAAACTTTATAATAATAACAGGAAAATCTTTAAATTTATAATAAATAAAATAATAAAAAATCGTTTCATTAATTTTGTTTTTTTTTTGTACTTTTATATGATACGCTTGGGTTCTCATATTGTATAGTTGAAAAGCCCAATGTCTGGTTTAGGGCATTAGAGGAGAAAACGCCCCGTATTGGTTCCTAGAAGTTATGGCAACCCTGATTATGGAGCTGAAACCGAGTGGTGGTAGTGAAATAAATGAACCTCGTAGTATATGTGCACTTCTTTTCAAATGCTATTTTTGTCCCTACACTTATTAGGTGCCTAAATTTATTTGTCTGGTCCGTTTTATATAATATACATTCAAGTTAAAAATACTTAACATTAAAAAGGCATATATCCTGGGATAGCAATTATATTATAATTCTGAAAGTACATTTATTTAACATAAAAACTTAACATGTTATCAAAAATGTATTCAAATTAAAATATCTGGTTACTTATTTCAAATTGTGTCAGAAGTGTATACAGTTAATTTTCATTTACGTCAACAATGTTTATTTCGCTGTCGTTGTTGTCTTCTTGGACATCATCTGTGGTTGGCACAGCGATCATCAGTGGGAGGGTGCGTTCGACCTCTTCCTTCACCTCCTGTATCTGCCTTTCATCCCAAGCACCGGGGCAGTTGTAGTGTCTGCGAAGCCTCACCCAGTCCCAGTGAGTGACATAAACCATGTGGCCCATGGTTCCCGGGAAACTCTGAAAAGTTAAATATGTATTATGTTGACATATACTTCATTATCACCAGCCTATACTATTGGAACATGGGTCTCCTCTCAGAATCGAAATCAGAAAAGCCAATCGCAGCCAAGAGCCGAGAAAAACAATTTTTTGTTAGTTAGTTTACTAAAGTGCGGCAAATTTAACCGCGTACGAAATGTAAAAATCACAAGTCACATTTAAAATTAGGTTAGGTTAGATAAAAAATAAAATATGTTTTTTACCCCTAAAATAACCCATTATTTTAGGGGTAAACACCATATTTTATTTTTACGGACGTCTAAAATTAAAATTTGTTTTAGTTTTTTCAGAAGACGAAAATGTAGTTTACCCCGTCATTAATCATCTGAAGATGATTGCGGCTAGACTGGACTGTCATTACCTCCGGCATTGCTGTGATAGGCACGTTGCAATACCAATGCCGCTGAGACAGTATTAAGGGATTGTTCTCATTCTTCTTTTTATTTAAGTTTGATTTTTGAATTGGTTTATTTGGATTAGATTTAATTTAGTTCTATTTTTTTTTATTTAGTTTTATTTATTTTTGAAATGTATTTATTTTAATTGCATTCAACTTTAAGTCGTAACTGATCTTAAATTGTATGGGTAAAGCCTGAAATAAATGATTATTATTATTATTATTAAGCGAACGACCTGTTATTTGTCTGTTTGTTATTTGGTCGCGGATAAATTGGCCGCACTAAAGTACAAAAGCTTACCCTAGTTGCGACAATCGTTGGTTGCCTGTTGATACTGAACGCGTGGGTGCTGTAATGCATTGAGCTATGGTACTCATACGGCAGACCTAACAGGTTGACTTGATTGCGCTGTAGACGATAAAAGTTGTGGGCCATGCCTGTTAATATAATTTTCATAGATTAATACATTATTATTAGGTTAGAGGTACATTAATAGTCATGCTTATTATGATAATAAAGGAACGAATGTATATAAATGTAATGTATGAAAATTGTGTAAAATAATCAAAGTCAAAGTCCAAATATTTCTTTATTCAAATAGGCACATAGATGGCACTTTTGATGCGTTGATTATATACAAAAATGTGTTGCTCTGACCAGGTTGCTTCTTAAATATTTTCTAATGACAATGTGTGATGGCGATAACTACAATCGTAAACTTAAAACTTAAGCTACGAGGGTTCCAAACGCGCCCTGGTCTAAGAAGAAGCCCACAACAAACTTAGCCGGGTGTTCTTTTTGTTATCACCGTCTCACATTGTCATTAGAAAATATTTAAGAAACAACCTGGTCAGAGCAATTGTTCACACCCAAGCTTTTTATCGTTTACGTAATCCTTTATACTATGATAGGACTTTTCTATAAGCTTTCGCTTATAACAAACTTTGAACTTTTTTAGTGACATCCCCAAGATATCAACCGGTAATTTATTGTACAATTGTATACAATTTCCTTTAAATGAATTGCTTATTTTGTGTAGTCTAGTGTATTGCACTGCAAGTTTATGTTTGCTTCTAACGTTCAAATAATTGCAGTCACTATTTTTTTTTTTAATAATGATATATTTTTGTGAACAAAGATTAAATTTTCAAATATGTGTTGGCTATAGACTGTCAGTATTTTAATAAATCTGCTCAAACTGTAAGTATTTTGCAAATTTATAATTCCTTAAATCTGCTGCTGCTTCTCGCCAATAAATAATGAATAAGTTTTAGTTAATTTATGACTATAACATAACATTTTTTGTTTTCGCGGCTTTGTCTTCTTGTTTGTTCTTTTGAAATCTTTTACAACATGGATACTCATAAATGAGGTTGAAATAACAATTTTAATAAGTTATGTAGGTACAACAAAAAATAAACAGTACTTATTCTTTATCATATTTATGTCTAAATGGTGATCCGCTTTATACGATTCACTATAATTTCCTCGTTAATAAAAACAATGAAGTAACCTCTAAGGAAAATTAAACGTAAGGTTTTCTTAGTTACTTTACACCGATGCACACACACACCCATGCACACACACACCCATGAACACACACATTTCGTTAGATATAGCTAACTGTTATCTTCATCAACCCATTAACGTCCCACTACCGGGCCCGGGTCTTCTCTCAGAATGAGAAAATTCCACAGACCCCACGCTGGCTGCTTGAGTACGTTATGGAAAATTTTCAACATGCAGGTTCCCTCACGAAGTTTTCCTCCATCGTTAAAGCAAGTTATATTTAATTCAGCATCATCATATCGACCCATTACCGGCCCACTACAGGGCATGGGTCTCCTCCCACAATCAGGAGGGGTGAAGGCCTCCCACACAGGCCCAGTAAAGTATGGAGAACTCTCAGGCAGGCATGCAGGTTTTCTCACGATGTTTTCCTTCGCCGTTGAAGCAAATGATATTTTGATTGCTTAAAACGCACATTACTTAGAAAAGCTAGAGGTGCGTGCTGGGATTCGAACTAGGCCTCCAGAAAGTGAAGTCGAAGTTCTACCCACTGGGCTATCACCGCTTTATTTAATACCACCGATATTTAATTGCTCATTAATTAAAATATAACTACCATACTCAGCGGCGTGCATACAGGGTATGAACAGGGTATCCACTGAGCGGGCAGATAATATAAAATGAAAAAAATCTCCGGTACCATTTTTAAAAAACCATACGGATAGGCTTTGTAAGAGTAATAAAATACCTAACCTTAAGTTTTTATAACTGGAACTGGAATTTTTGTTCATTTTATATCATCTGCATACCCTGTGCATACCCTCCGTGCACGCCACTGAACATTCTACTATCAAATTAACTTCTCACCTGGAGCAATATTATTCCAGTTGATGCGCACGTAATTATACCTCTCGTAGGCGGACTGCATGTGGAAGAACCCGAGGTTGTGGAGCAGTTCGTGTATAATGACAATGTTGTTCAAACAGCCCCTACCGGGCTCCGCGCGAGCCAAGTTAAGCACATGGATATGACCAGTTGCGTGGTAACCAACGCGTGCGTAGCATCCAGTGGGCCTTCCCTGATGATAAACAGACAAACGGTCATATAAAATATACGTTTTACATCGGTGTTATTATTATTATCATGATCAACTCTTAATAGGCCCACTATGGGGCACGGCCAAGTGCGGATTGGTAGACTTCATACGCCTCTGAGAACGTTGTGAAGAATTCTCAGGCGTGAAAGTTTTTGATGCTTCAATATTAGCCGTGTACACGGTGTCTGTACCTACTTATGTATCCAACTTAAAGTAGCTATAAAAGTAATAGCTCTTAAAGTAGTATATACTAACGGTAATCAAGACGTAGTTCTGTTCGTTTGGCCTTCGCAGACGGAACCTTACGCAGGAGAAATGCTCGACCCAGCCCATAGCTCTCAAAATGGCTTGCTGTTGAGCAGCATCTGGAAGATAATTCGTTCGTTTTTTTCATAATAAAAAATCATAATAAAAACCTACCTTTTATATTGAATTTCGCATTTATTAAAGTACATAGTATAATTACAATTTCTTTTTTAAAGAATAAATTTCAGAGAGGAGCCCGATTTTGTCCCAACTCTTCCGCACGTTATAATATAAGCGTGCGAATATTTTGCCAAAGAGTTTACAAATCTATTAAAGTTAGAATAGTTTATAAAGCGCACGCTAGACTTAATATTACAGAGTTAGTCTGTTGTTTATTTATTTAACTCTTTATTTGTGTACTACACCATTAGCATACATACACATGAAAAAAGAAGTAGAATATAATAGGCGGTCTTATTGCTTAATACCGATCTCTGCCAGGCAACCTTTGAATTAGGAAAGAAGAAGAGTAGAATAGGCTGCTTGCTGGTGGTGCAATTTATAATTTTTTTTTTTATATAACGATAGGCAAGTAGTTGTATCGTTAGTAAAAAAAATGTACTTGACGAAATCATGCCCGTTAGAAAGCAATGATGAGGTCTAGGTTGCAGCACGCTTGCCTAGAAGAAGCCTATTCACTCTTGCCTTGAAGGTACTCAAATTATACATGTCAGGAAACACAGTTGCCGGGAGGGCGTCCCACATCTTAGCGGTGCGTATCAGGACAACAGAATTGTACATTCAATTAGTTTTTCTTTGTTGTCTGATAAAAAATACCAATTTATGAAATACTACTCAAAAAGAATTCTCCACTAAGCATCATACAAAATTTTATAGGTACTATGTTATCAAAGCTCAACAATCTTAGTTTAGTTATGTTATTATCAAAATTAAGCTTAATTTGCTATACTCCGCGAAAAGCAGGAGAATCTGTGTGGTGTTATTTATAATTTCTTCAATCCTTATACTCCACAGCAAACAGATCTTCGGCAATATACCCTCTACGCACGTTTCGCTCCGAAACCGGAGCATCCTCAGGAGATGTTGACTTTACAATGAATAATTGTTAAGATTCACCAGCACACAGATTCTCCTGCTTTTCGCGGAGTATAGCAAATTAAGCTTAATTTTGATAATATATCATGGATTTCCGCAAAGTAATGCCTGCTTCTATCCAATTAGTTATTTATACAAATGTTAGGTATTTTTGACTTACTAAATTCATTAGCGCCAAATTCGTAAACCATTACGTTTCCGGGCCATCTCCTTCCAGGCACTACGTAAGCAGCCCTTTGACCGGCGCCCGCAAAGCCCGCCACCAGGGCTTCGATCTGTTCATCATCGAGGACTATGTCACCCTGGTACTTGCCGCTGTTCTCCCAAATATTAGCATCCGGATTGGATAGAACACGTGAATCCACTCGAATCCCATCGTCTGCGAAAATAAAATTTTTATTTCTTACCTATGTGTTTTATAAACAAATTAGCAGTTGCCTCTTTCTTAATCCGCTTTTTTATGTTTTTTTACAATTACCGTGGATTATCCATTCTTGCGATAAAAAGTTATCCTATGTTACTCTCCGACCTTTCAACTAACTGTATGCTAAAAATGAAGTTGATTTGTTGCTCAGTGATACCATGAAGGAATGACAAACAAACAATATCACTTGCGCATTTATAATATTCATCATCATTATCGCCACACTAACCCGTTACCGGCCCACTACAGAGCACGGGTCTCCTCCCACAATAAGAAGGGGTTAAGGCCGCAGTCCACCACACTGGCCAGTGCGGTTTGGTGGACTCCACACACCGTTGAGAACATTATGTAGTGCACGTTTCCTCACGGTGGTTTCCTTGACCGTTGAAGCAAGTGATATTTTAATTCCTTATAACGCACATAACTTAGAAAATTAGAGCTGCGTGCTGGGATTCGAACTCGGCCCCCCCGAAAGCAGTTGCGTGTCTAGAGGGTATGCAGATGATACAAAAATAAGAAAAGTCTCGAGTGCGAGTATTAAATACTTAAGGGTAGGCTTTTTATAGCTCTTAAAATACCTATCCTTAAGTATTTTATAACTCTTACTAGAGATTTTTTTCATTTTATATCACCTGCATACCCTGTGCATGCCCTCTATGCACGCCACTGCCCGAAAGTGAAGTCGAGCACCTACCCAATGCGCTATCGCCGCTTCTAATATATGATATTAGCTAGGATTAAAAAACTTGTTGCCACAAATAGCAGACAATGTCCTAACGCAGTAGCTCTATGAATTTGGGAATTAATACTTACTCCTGGCGTTGGTCGTTAAATATCACTAACAAGCCTTACAATAATCATCACCTGAAGGTCCTCAAGGACACAGGCAATCCGCCACAGCGATTGATAACACGTAGAGCGCAGCGATCCATCGCTTCTAAACTGTCGTCCACAAACATACAAGGTCGCTGCGAAAGAACCCTGTGACACAGCCCTCTGACATTTGCATTGAGACGCAGTATCACAGAAATCTCGCGCAAGTGGAATGATCCAGTCAGTAGCTTTCGCAAATATGTCGCTTGCATCAGTTATTTGTGCAAGTAGCTATATTAACTTGTGCCCAAGGCCTGAGCTCTTTTTATTATGACAGGAGGACCCGTGCCGATATCACGAGCAACACTAGCTAAACTTAAGGATACTAAACTTTCTGCAATCTTTTGCAATATATCATGTTATAGCAAGAAACTTGTGCGAGACTTACGCGACTTTAGGTATTTGCAATTGGAAACGCACTAGATTGCCTGCTATCTCCGAAATCGAATGCAATGTATATCCATGATATAGAACCCTTAAGAGCCGAAGTTCGCTTCCTTACCCCTGTCATGTCTCTACAATAGACTGCAGAAATAAGTTCAGTTACGTTCCATTAGTTGCTCAAAGTTTAGAGTCCCACTGTTCGTTCACGTGCCTTCTGTTATCCAGTACCCATTTCCCACCACATAATTATGATCATAAACCAATCCTGTCCACGATTCTCCTTTCAGAATGATATGGGCTTAGGCCTAGGGCACTAGATAATATCGATATAAATCTCCTACCCATGCTAGCCGTGCTGGTCAATTAAGGCTTCTTACCATTTAATTCCACACCTAAGGGGTTTAAGTTTATTTAATAGGACGCGGAGAGTAGTAGTCTCTGGGAGTAGTTAAAGAGTCAGATTTGAAATATCTGTTGTGCATATAGTCCCAATTTTTGAGAAGGGTATTTTACCAACAAACTACGGATTTATGAGTCGGGTAACGAACGATAATTCATGATGGGTCGTAGAATTAATGGGGCTTTACTTATCAGTTTTACATAGATGGGCATTAAATTGGATAGGAAAATTGTTGGCCCGAATTTTAGATGTGAGAGTCTTTTTTTTACCAGTACCTAAGTTAGTTAAAATAGGCCCACCTGTTCTGCTGTTTTCCAAAGCCTCTCTGAAAGCTTGTATCTGCTCTCTAGTCTTTGACACGGGGGGGCTGCTGACAGCAAACCCAATCAGGCAGACCAGCACGCATGTGCGCAACATATTAAAAATTTTCAATACCTATACCTAAATGTTTGCTTTTATACCAAAACAAGAATTACTATCAGGTACATCTTGAAATTTAATCGTTCCTAAAGATAATACAGTAATTTGATATACTTAATAAGTAAGCGGTGATTTATAATTATAATAAGTTACTGCGATCAAACTATAGATAAAGTTGAAATATAACTCTCGGAGAAATTTATCAGAAAATCATCATTTTAGCCTAAGAGCCCAGCCAAACCTTCGTTATTTAATAAAAGCTGAAAGTTCTTCTGTGCGTGTCCTGCATACAGGTAAGAACGAGCAGGCAGCAGTGGCGTGCACTTGATACACGCACAAAAGCACTGCATACCCTAAAATTTAAACATCTGGTTACTTGGGCAGGTAACAGGCAGTAAAGGTGTATAAAATAAGTACTTACTTAGTACCTTAATTAGGTTAAAGTATAAAGCTCTTTTTTTATATTTTATTAGGGATAACTTTAGAGATCTCGTCATCTATTGCCGGACACTTATGACAGTTGCTACGCCCTGCCAGACACTCATAAACTTTAATAAATTATAATTACTTATACTTTCGTTACGGTGTAAAAGCTAAATTTTATATACTTGGGGACCTATGAAAAAATGTTACCTCAACACCCGGACAGTTTTAATGGTGTTTACACCTTGCCAGACACATTGAAAGTCCGCTGTCCACCCGTCATGGAATAGATCCCATTGACCATCGCTGTCAAAGAGCGCGTAGAATAATGACAATGAAATGGCATAGGTGACATGCTTCGTGCAACAGGACAGGTGCAAGGACCATTATGCCTGATGGAAAGCAATGGCTACTAGATGCAACCTGACCAGGATGTCAACCTATAACAGTCTTTTCACTCTCATTTCTTTCAATTCACTCACCTACGTGTCAGACGCTGAATGGTACGAGTAGATAGTTCCACTCCTAGCCGAAGATACGTATCAAAAACGTGTGTTTTATGTGTGTTGACTACATAAGGGCGCAACCGATCATTTTCGGTTATAAAAAGTTTAAATACATGATTATGGCGTTATACTCATAATTTTACATTCAACCAGTGGAAAGTGTGTTAAGAAAAAACCAATCCCACCAAAAACATTCTGTAAAAAACTAGCCCCAAGGCTCGATGAAGCTGCTTGTTTATCTCTTAAAAGTAATGAGATCTAGACAAAGTCGAGCACAGTATAAGGTTCCTTACTGCGATTTCTTTATTGTTATAGTTAATGTTGTGTGACTTGGCAGTTGAACATTTTAGTGGGAACAAGTCTTTCTTAAGTTTAGATTTTAAGTATGTTATTATAGCTTACTTATCCAGAGGTTCTCAAATATGCTTCCAGTAAAGGATGGTACGGCAGTGTTTGATTCGCGCTCGATTTGGCGGGGGCAATGCCGTGCCCCCCGATGCGAAAGAAAATTAGATGTACCATCCTGAATTTCATTTTGTTAGATTTAACTCTGATTTTATTGTCCCTACTCATTTACTTTATGACAATAAACTTAGCGAACTTACTACCTACTTATTACTTATATTACTTGGTAAAAGTAGCGTCGCTAAGAGAATAGGAACTTAACTACTAAATCTATTATATATCTACGACTAGTTATATATCTATAAATCTGTGAACAATTAACTTGACATTTTGTGTAATATCTTTTGTAAATAAGCTACCTGGCTTATCTAAAGATTAATTGATAGGCATTAAAGCCATATTTTGATTTATAACACGTACCTACCTAACTACGTCATAGAAAGAATAAATCTTAAGCTCTTAAGCCCTTTAATACCTCGATTAATTGCTTATAGTCCGACTACGGGAGAGTAGGTATTGTCTTTAATAGTCTACATTCAATATTGGCAAAATAATCTTTTACTACTAGTTATAGAGCTCGCGACGAGGTGGGCAGACGACATCAGGCGAGTCGTGGAAGCCGCTGAAAGCCACTGGCCCAGGACCGTGAATTGTGGAACTCTAAAGTGTTAGCAAAACGATTCAAACGCATACAATATATTTCAATACATACAAGCAACTGCTGGATTAACAAAAGGTTACATAACCTTTTTTGCAAAAATACAATACTATGAAAAAGCATGTTAATGAAATATAAAAAAAATTATTAATAATTCTGTTCTTGTTCCTTTATTTCGATTTAAATTTATTTGGTAGTTAGCACTGCAATTATAACAATAATTTTAATGTATAGGTTTATTTTATGTTCGTACTCGTGCTGTGCTGCGACAGAAAATCAGAACCAAATCTTGTACTACCTAGTACAAGATTTGCACGCTCACAAACGAGGAGTCGTTTTCAAGTATCGAAAGACCAGAACTTCGGAGTAAAATGGATCTTATCAACATTTGTCTCAGATTCTTTAGCGCGGATTTTTTTCAGAACAAAAATCAGAAGTATAGGTTTTGTAACTCTAAATCTTATTCCATTACGTCACGTCACGTACTATACAGAGTTGCGAAAACGACTCTTTGACTGTGAGCAAGCAAAGCAGCTTGTACAAAGGCTACAGAATATACAGTTGTCAACGCCCTTCCTCTCCCCGCGGATGTAGTACTAGTCTACTAAGGCAATATAACGATGAGCGTACTCGGTGCTACTACCATCTACTGCGGTCATCAACCCATCTGCGCGGCGTGATGATAATGAGCAAATCCCGTTGATAGAAGCCTTAAATTCAGCAAATGACTGTTATAAGTAGTAGTTAGTTAATTATATTCATTGATGTCATAAAATGTGACATATATTAAGTAAATTTTTCTATTTTCGCTTGCACCTTAAAATAAATGCATAGGTCTGAAAAACTTAAAACAAAAATTAAAACTATTCTGCCATAGGTGCCATGTAATTAAAACATCTGAAAATAACATTAATGTAAGGATTCTCACTATAGCTCATACAATTAATAATACAATAAATTGATGCAAGCATTTAGACAAGATGGTGCAATAAAGAAACAAACATACATATGTAATTTAAAAAAACTAAACTTTTAACATAAGATGTAATAAAGAAGGAAAAAAAGACCATTTATCTCAAAATCGAATTTATTTCGCTCTATATATAAAAAAATATTTCAGTAGCTCTACAAAATAAAAGAATAGAATATCAATATAATACTTATTTATATAACAAAACGTAAAGTTACAAAATATTGGACGCGATACCATTCTCTCTCTCCAACTAATTTTTAATATAAAAATTATTCGGACCCACGCAGACAAAGCCTAGCATATTCCGTGACGTCGCACTCACTAAATTATTACATTATAATATGAACATAAACTGAACATTTCCACTGTTCTTTTTTCAATGTATAAAGTGTAGATTACCCAGCCTACCTCCCCATTTTACCATTGGTGAGCAAACAATCACAGTCATTTTTGAATAATCAAAAATGTAACGTCAGAGAAAAATGTGACTTATTTTCCTTGTCTTATATTTGTCTAAATTTCTACAATAAGCGCTCCTGGTGGAACGTTTGTAAAACAAAAATAAGTAACAAAGAATCCGCGATTTCGAAACTATTTTCATAAGTTCCATTTTACTGTGACGATATTATAATATTGTTGTGAATAAACAAAATTCATACTACTGATTCTCTGAATGTCATTGGCATTTGAATTGCGCGCAAAATTCATTTTGTGACGTAATGTGACAATAATTATCTACGTCACAAATTGTGGTTAAAAGTATGTTAACATTAAAATGTAATCGAGCATCAAGACCCAGAAGGTTTACTAACATCGCTTAAAGCAGTTTCATTTTATAATGACAGTTTTATATGGTCTTTAAAAATGATTATGAATCTGAAACAAGAGCGAACTCGATATTAGTATAATACTGCTTAAATAGCCCTCGTTGGTGGAACAACATGGTTTTTTTAACTTTTTTTTTTAATTCAGACTATCGTATTTAAGAACTAATTCGGTTTTTCTCTTGGTTATTTTTGTAAGTGTATGCCCGACCCATTTTTAAACTGATCGAGATCTTGAATCATGAGATCGTTCGTGAGACGCAGTGCGAAGAAAAGGGTGAAGATGAGATTACATTTTGGGGAGGTAACATCATGTTATAGATATGTCATAATTCCTGGACGGTTCTTGCCAGTCTTTGTCACTGAAACCCCAAGGAGGTTATGACACACCAGTTCAAATACTAATTGCATTAACGTAACAAAACACGCTTTAACCGAATTATTTTGTAAACTACAATTTAAACTTTTTTTTATGAAAAGTTATAAGATCCAAACTCAAATTTTTTACTGAGTGACATAGCAAAGTTTTTCAATCTTTGAAAATAAAAATATTCTTATTGAAATAAACGATTTACATTTCGCAATATGTAATTACAGTAATGTTACATCTAAAACCTATTATTATCAGTTCAATAAACTTTTACACGAATAGATGCCATAACACATTTTTATTTATTGTTATTATTTTTAATAATAATTACACTATTGATGTAAAACATAGCTTGTGCGTAGCATATTGTTCAAAAATTGAACTGAATTGCATTAATAAACAACAAAACATATTTATTAAAATATAAACTAAAATTTTGTTGAAAACTGTATTTTACTTTATATACAGTTTCACCACAAATTGTGTTTACAGTAAAACACAGTTGTTTAATAATTCGGAATGTATGACTTTGAAACTAATTATTTTTTTTTACTTTATAGCGTTTACAATCCCGATACTAATATTTAGTTGGTACACGAACACAACATACATTTATCTATATCTGGCAATATGTTGCTTAGTGGAAAAAACTGAAATCGCATACAAATATCAAGATCAGTTTAACCTTAAACGTAGCGATTATCTGGCACATTTATAAAACATTATGTTATAATTATTCCATACTTTCTTACATTATATGAGCTCAAGTGTTACATACTAATATTAAAAACGAAGTACTTGTGCCCGTATGATACAGTTTTATTTTCTTAATATTAGTTTTAACTTGCTTGCATTGAATTGTTTATTTACTACTTTAAATATAATGATGGAATATATTAAAACTTTTATTTATTGATATGATTCAATTTGATCGCAGACTGCTGCAACACCTCAAATGTTTGTGACGTCCGCGTCAGTAGAAAAAATCAATTGCATAGCATAAGCTAAAGGATCGGTTGAATTTGTCTTATGATAAGCCGATACAAATTGTATGTGACGATTACTTTATATATTGTTATGTTATTACTTAATTTTTATGATGTGATTTCGCAATTGCAATTTATGTTCATTTTTTTATATTTAAAGAAATGACGCATTAATGACATTAACTTTGGTATTTCAACGTTGTCTATGAAATTGACGTATTACAGTTTAAAGATATGCATGTTTTGTAAAAGTCAAGGTTAACTAATTCTGCTGCCATAATTCGCATTAACATATTATCACCATCAGCAGCCATTACGCCTCTAGCAGGCTTGCACCAATCTTCGATCAACATTACTATACTGTATGAAACCCTGTCATACTTTTGTTTTATATAAAACAAATAGCCTTGATAAGTAAGAAAAGTATATATATATATATCTCTTTTAATACACGGTTAAAATATTGATGATTATTTTTTACTGACAAAACCATTTGCAAAATACTTCTTACAAAAACTAATGTATACAAAACTACATACTATATTTTATAACTATCACTAAAATACTATAAAACAAAATATTTCTCATCGAATAAGTATTAATATTATTGCAACAAAATAAAAAAAAATGCTCTCAGCAATTTTGTCTTATTTTTAACAATCGGCAGTGAATTACTGGTTACTTGTAGCTTAATAAAATCCCTTCCCCACACGAAGCATAAAGTAGATGTTTTAATATTCATGGGTCAAATTTTTTAGACCCTACTTTAGAGTTATAAAGAAAACTTTATGCCAAGTATTGCACAAAAATCAACACAAAAAATTAATACAAAAAGTAAAACATAAATAATACTATACATTCATTAAAATAAAAGACGGATAGGAAACAACATATCTACTTTAATTCTATACTATTTTCGTCAATTTAGACTAACGTGTTCAGTATCTTTGCTGTTATTTACTTACAGATAAACGAAACAAAGTTTTAAGAAAAATGAAAGTTTCACCTTCATTTAACTACATCCTACGTCTAATTTTAATAGTATTTTATTAAGTAACCTATACGAAATGGCAATGATTGCAAAAAAGGCCTCTTTTGAGCCTTAGATCACAGCTTATACCAAAATATATATATACAAAAAAGGGCATCTTAGAAATACAATTACATCATCGTTTTTATATGTACTTAGTGTGTAAGTAACGATAACGCATATTTTTTTGTATTACGAATTGAAAGATAGTTACACCTATTTGGCAAAGCTGTGTTTGACTAATATTGTTTACAATCTTTCATAGAAAAAGTACAAAAATACATTTTATAGACATCAATAATCACATACAAAATTTACAGCGCCGAACTTCTTTTTTTTAGACAAATAGCACTTTTTTATAATACACAATGCTTTTTATTTTTTTTTCTTTCTTAAGCTGTCGCTGAGTACGGGGCGCATTTAAGCATTTTGTAAACACTGATAACAGTCATGTTTCATATATTTAAGTAATATAAAAAGTACAAAATAAATTTCTTAAAAACCAGATTAACAACTACCGTGAAACGTGGACCCCGCAGTTTTTTTTTAATTGTATGTACCAAAAAATAACTTTAATTTTTGGGGATTATTGAAAATTAGTATGTCTTTCTTTTAATATTCTACGTTGTAGAATTTAAATTTACCATGACCGTTTGGAAAGGTTGAACTATACATACTCCAACCATGTTAAATTCGTTGAAACTGTCGATAAGTCTTTTTTTTTAATTTTATAATACATTTATAGGTTCATTGATCCCTTGGCCTCATTAAAAATATTGTAATAAAAGCAAGTGGCAGTGTGACTTCTATTTGTATATACCGTCACCAGAAAGGAAGTGGTGTTATGAAAGAAAGTATAAAAAAAATCTTAGTACGAACTTTTATTTCAACTGTATCTTTCAGATTTGTCGGTTCGTAATCGAAGGTAATACGACAATTGATACTCGGTAACGTGAGATTAAAAATGGAATTTATTGAGCTCGTGTTAAAGCTCAAATTCGCTCACACGGCTGTTCCGAAGAATGATTCAATACGCCAATGCTTTGAAATTCATATCCTAACCTAAGTGTAGTGTTTATAAAACATTGGATGACGATTAATTAAATCATCAGGCTTTTTGTTGATTGGCCAAGTTATTAAAATTTCCATTGTTAGTAATAAATTCCTTTTAGCTGATAGTTTTATTTGAGACATTAGATAGTCAACTGTCGAACGGATAACATTACGTCTTTGTCTGGTTTTTGTTTTATACCTAATTTATTTTATATATAATATCTGTTTTATGATTAGAATTGAACCTTTTTTTTGTTTCATATAGTTTCCACGTAGCATTTCTTAAAATACACACTGTATGTAACAATCTTTCTGGTGACGATACATTTAATTATTCCCTTTAAATAGCAAGACATAATACATTGACGGCTCTGATACAAAAGTGAATCGTGAATGTCAACTGTCTTACAACGAAAGAACAGCTTTCTTCGGCACAAACACTATCTCGGCTTAAATATATTTAAAAATATAAAGATAAATCTGTAGAGTATTTGAGAGCTATGTACATATGTGTTTGTGTGTGAAATAAATGCATCATTAATATTCAGAGTTACAAAAATACATTCATGTTACACTAAATAGCTTCGAGTATTCAACCCATTGGAGATAAGAAAAAAACAAGAGTAATTTCTATTTCTAAAGTTTACGAGTTCAGTAATAGATTATTCTTTTGCTAGGCGATTGATTCGGCAAGATTTGCAGCATGGTTTAATTCAGTCTGGTATAAGTTTGGAGTTGTTACCTTTTAATTACTAAAAGTCCTTATAAAAGAGCTACTAAGCTCTATTTATTTTGGTTTATAAGAGATTTAATGACTAATCTATGTGTATTTTTGTTCACAATAATAATAATTATGTAAATTTTCGATAGTGTTTTTGTTTTTGTATGCATTGTTAAGAATTTAAAAAAAATAAAAATCAATAAATGATAGAAAAATAAAAAATTATTATTACTCATAATGATCTGGAGTTAAAGACTTTTTTTTTTCTTTTTATCTTAACTGCAGTTTACACCGATTTCGACACAGCTTCTTTTCCATAGGTTGAAAGGTCGAAGACTAAAAATAGGTACTTACATCCGTAAGTACGCATGACTATATTATTACATAACATGTTCATGAAAGCAGTCTTTTATTAAAGGCCGACTCACTTGGGACTTAGATTTTACAAGGCAATATCGTAATATCACACAGGCAGTCAATTTTTATTGTTCCATTTTCGTAAACTAACTACATTTTTTTAATTACACATTCTAGCTAGCAAACTTTCTTGATCATGCATCACAATGAAATATATTTAAACAGCTAAACTCTCGCCTCCTCATTAAATGTAGCGTAACGACAGAATAGTTACAGTTAAAAATAAGTAAGGGCGCGTTATACGTCTATCAAACCTTAATACAAGATTTCGCATATCAAACTCTACACTCTCAAAATAAAATGCACCTAATGACACTCTTTTTACAGTCGCAATTTATCTACTTCTGATTTTATTTTGCAAACGTTGTGTCAAAAGACAGTGCTGAAGAAATGTAGGCAAATTTGAGCTTTAATACAATGCGCATTAAATTGATTTTGCACTGTTGACATGAATTTAGTTTTTTAGGTTGCGAGCGTGCAAATCTTTTCTAAATTGCGTGCACTTTGCCAACCCTTATAATGCCACCCAGGCAAGTTTTCCTGCCTCTAGAGTTACGCCGTTCATATATTTCCTTGTAATTGTTGTGAGCGTGTTTTCCATTCGCTGGTTTACAGTCACATTAGGTAATACGTAATGTCATTATACAGGCTTAAGTATATTTTACAGTTTAGTCTCGTACGTTCTTGAGCAATAGTTTCGACTTTATCAGACTGCAGGTTAGTGGTCGCCCCTCAAGAGCTCCATCAAGAGGTTGAAACTGGGACCTTCACCGTCCTTGCCCTTGTTGGCGGGGTTGAGCATTTCCTTGCCGACTTGCATGAAGAACTGCGGGAAAGAATTAAACTAATTAAACATGCAATTTCGAAAAGGGCACATCTTTGTATAAAAAGTGCAAATGAAAACCGAAATATTACGCCACAAGCTTTCGAGGAACATTATTTACCCATTATTACCATTAATTTATTTTATCTCTGATTCGTATCCGTGAAATCGAAAACCTAATAGTTTTTGATTAAACAACTGCAATAGTTTGTAATTCTGAAAGAAATCAGATACAGCCTTAACATCACATGCACAACTAACATGAAGTGACTCCTGTCACTTTAATTTAGTTGTGCATGCCGTAGGTACTATGCTCGTGTCGGTCTTTTATCTTCAATAGGGTTGTCATAAGTAAACAATGAAAATTAAACTAATTATACATAATTAAAATGAAGTGACTCCTGTCACTTTATTAGGAACGCGTCGCATAGCGTAGGTACTATGCGCGTATTGGTCTTTTATTTTCAATAGGGTTGTCAAAAGTAAACAATTAGAATGTTTTTAAATTAGTTTGTTTAGAAATATAATGTTTAAAATTTTCGAGGAAATACACTTATGTACCTTTCGTATTTCGAAATTCGGTTACACGTATAAAAAGTAATTTTTAATCCATTATTTTTTAAAAGCTTTCTTAAACTTTGTGGAAGATTCTTACCGAAAAAAAGTTAAGGAAGTTGTGCGGGAAATAAAAAAAAATAAGAAAACCTAATGGTTGGTAAAAGTATTAAAAAAAGTTTGGAGTATTAAGAAGCACCCTTTAGAGTGTCAGAGGATCGGTGGAGCGGCAGTATCAATTAAATTAATTGCGGTCATTTCAAAATCATTTCATAGCAAAATAAATACTCGCGTAGGTAGCTACTTGATTTGATGTTACGTCCAATTTCTTGAATATTCCAAAGAAATTAATGTGTGGTTACTATAGATCGAAGCGGCTGTCGATGTTCAACAATAAAAAGTCTTTGGAAGTAAATATTATACAAACTAAAAATTCAATATTTGTTTGTATTAATAAAGCTTGAATACTTTTTGCTACTATTTAAGACGCGAAATAATTTGCAACTACTATAACTTTGATAGAAAACGTGGATGCACACCGATTTACTGGATACATCTGCGTAACTATTTGTATGGGCACGTAGTAATTTGTGTGGTTGCGTATACAATGAATATTAATGCGTTATCAGCAATCGCGGTTGATTTGCTGTAATTTTTTGAATAGCTCTCTGTCTGTCATCTAAACTCAACATCAGATCTAAATGAAATTCAGTTTGAACTATTTCGGGAAAGATAAACTCCGTTCGAACAACAAAGGATTTTCAAATTCAAATCCGTCTATATATGACGGGTTATGCCCTAACCTTCATTTTTACATAAGAAATCCGCATTGATAACCTCCTTCTTTTTTAAGTCCTTTTTGAAAATGGGTTATACCAGTCTGACCCTTGATTGATGAACAGATAGGGGTCAAGCGTTCGATGGCCTACTGACGCAGTGGGCAGCGACCATGCTTTCTGAGACCAAGGCCGTGGGTTCGATTCCCACAAGTGGAAAATGTTTGTATCTGTATATTAGAAGTATTTATGTACATTATTCATAAAAATAATCATCAGTCATCTTAGTACCCCTAATTAAGGCTACGCTTACTTTGGGGCTAGGCGGCGTTGTGTGTACTGTCGTAGTATATTCAATATTATTATATATTCACCTGGCAAGTTCGTTGCAGCTCGGGGATACGCAGCAAAAGTTCCCCAAACTTAGCCGGCGTATCTGGCGAGTGAGCTGCGGTATACGCTTGCAGCGCTGCAAGCGCTTTTTCTTGCGAAGCTCGTACCTTCTCCGCTTCTCGAAGTTCGGGAGCATCTAAAAAAGCATTTTTTTTTTCACTAGAGTAACACGAACAGTTTATTCACAGTAATTTAATTAAAAAAAATATTGGATAAGAACGGATTAAAAGTATAAGACACAATAAACATATTTAAAAATCAAAAGGCGTTCTTATCACTAATTACCACTAGGCTAGTCTCTTCCAGGCTACGTTTTCAACCGGAGCCACTGTACACTTGAGGGGCGCGAAATAATACAAACATATACACACACACTAATAACTACATGCTAGATAATATATACAATAATAAACATAAACATAATACATATATCAAAATACAAAATACGTACAAACTAGTAACAGAAAGAAAAACAGATAATAATTTAAATTGGGAAATGATACATATTATATTTCTAATCAGTGTGTCGAGAAACTTAGTGTTCGGTATTTACTTCAAAATTACCATATATTCACAGCATTTACTAACTGTTGTTGTATTCGTTAATAACGGTTTTTTTTTAATCCCGTGGAAACCTTTTATTTTCCTTTTATTTTAAAGCTTTTGTCAAAAATCAAGTCAATCGAATGCTATTAGGGCGTGAAGGAAGGACGGGCAAAAAAGCAAACAATAAAACAGACTTCCACATTTAACAACCAACATTAAATATATAATTTGATGTTGGTTTTACCGAGAATAAATCTCCCTATCACTAACCAAAGCTATCAATCCAATACCAAAATCCGTTGCAATAAACATAATCAGCCTTACAGATATAGGCGGAATATTTACCTGAAGTGAGAAGGACAATGACCTTGAGCGCAACATATTCGTATCGGTCGACTCGTAGCCTCCTCAAATGGTCGGTGAAGCTGAGCATTCGTTCTATACAAGGCGTCAGACCATATCTGTAAAGAAATTAACACTTTAACTAGTGCAAGGTGGTTTATTGTGGCCTTTACTTCTCCTAGTTTATATCAATGACATTTGTGACTTGACTTAAACAAAATTAATAATACTACTTTAATAAAATAGACTTATGGTTGTTTAAGATGATTCTGATGTGATCCACTAAAAGCGAGAAAACAGCAACAGTAAATGACTTATACCATTGAAATTTCGAACATTTAAACTGCAATCAGTTCGCATGCCGGGAATTAATGCATCAGCGGTTTCTGAAAGATCGAGTGGTAATAGAGATGAGGGGTTTTTAGGTAAACAATGGAAACGAGCATGATCAAGGCCACCAAGATGATTTTCAAATGAATGGCATTAAAAAAGGGAGGGCGATGAAGAATGACTTCAGATGAATTTAGTTTTAAGGTAATTAACTAACTTGGCACTTTGATGAAGGGTGATTCCCCGGCCTCCCCCAACACGAACTTCTCCCGGAGTGCTGACCCCGCGGTAGCAGCAGGAAAGCACCAGCAATTCACACCAGCTGTTGATCAGCAAACAGATCTGGTCGTCGATCTGAAAGAAGGACATGTTCTTGAAAACTCCAGAAGCCAAAAGTTTTGCATTGTGCGTATACTGCAACACGGGAAAAAATATTGTTCTAAATAATTAAAACCTTCCAAAACATGGCAACTAAGAATAGGAGACTTTTAAATACTGATGCTATAGGTATATATTGTAAACTTTTATGTAAATAAATAAATAATATTACAAGCACATTATTTAGAAAGTAAGAGGTGAATTCCGGGGATCCTTGAAGCCTTTCCTACTAGGCTATCAAAGCACTACTCACTAGTTTTAATTCCATTAATTAATTTATTTAAACTAACCGAAATATTCTTGAAAAGGGGCAGACTCTTGCACCACTTGACTATTTTGTACAGCCGATGGTCCGCGATGTTGCACAGGTCCGCAAGGAAGTCCGCACTGGAGTTCTGTGCAGTAATCCCGCTGGCGGCCAGTAGGGGGTTCGCGGACGGACTGCCGGTGGACTTGCTCATGCGGCTCAGCTCTGACTCGTTGTATTGCCATAAATGTTCCACATCCATTATTTCCTGAATACAAGTTTCATCATTATCAAACCTATACTGTGCCTCGTAGACTTTTTCAAACTTTTAATGATGAACAATTCCGTAGTACATTTTTTTGGCGTATCTTCAACCATTTACGCATTGCATCGGAAGCTCTCAAAAAGAATATTTTTTTCCCTGTTTACTTATTACATTGACGCTTTGTTCAATTTGTCTAAGCTAGATGTTTTATAGCCTATAGCCTTCCTCCATACATTATCCAACACAAAAATAGTTTTAGCATTACCCACACAAACACACAATCTATAATATAAGTTTAGATACACTCTACAGTGCACAGGTCCTCTCTCAGATTGACAAGGGTTCAGACTGTCTCTGATGCTAGCCAAGTGTGGTTTAGTAGACTGCACACGCCTTTCATAACATTATGGAAGAACTCCCAGATTTGCTCAAGATGTTTTCCTTCACCGTTAAAGCAAGTGTTATTTAATTACTTAAAAATCACATAACTTCACCTTTCTCACTAGAGTGACTAGTCATGAGCAATCATAATTTTTGACCTTGAATATGAATTGCTATAACAATAGTTAGTGGACGATGTAACATTGCAGTGGCATTGCTTCATCATAAAAGTATGTTAGTGTATGTGAAAATTGGACATACCTGCAATAATGGGGGTATGTCAGGCGTGAGTCGGCTGTTACTTGATTCTCCTCGACTGCTATACGACCCAGGGCCATTTACCTGATAAAGATTAATTAAGATTTTAAATAATTGTATTTAATATCATCATTATCATTACCCAAACCGGGTCGGCCGGCTTTAGCCTGCTAACCTGTTCATGTCTTGTTTGGGTCAATAAATGGGACCGATGGCTTAACCTTCTCACAGAGGAAAAACCACCAACCTCCTAATTCGGACTGGTACTGTTAATTTTGACAGAAAATCCTCGGCCTCGTTTCGTAGTTTACATTCAAAGAAATTCGAGTGTTTCTTTCTAACTTACGCAAGTGAGGCTGGATGCGTGCCGGAGCGTGGTTGGCGCATGCGCAGAGAGCAACGAACCTGTAGACGCGGCACCAGACAGTGTATATGAACACTGATACGTCGAGCGACCTCCGCGAGTTCTGTCTTCCCTTATCGCTGCAAAAATAATAGGCTATAATAAATCTACATAAACTCTAAAACTATAAATACATATATCGTTTTAACTCATATTCACAGCTTCAAATATTGTTTCTACATTAATTACAGCCGAACTTCTGTATTATTAAGCTAATTAGGCTAGAAAAAGAGGCTTGAATTAGCCCTCGAGGAGTTAATCCACATTTCTCTCAAACTCAAGGTCAACGACGCTATATGCGGTTAATTGATTTAACGATTTGTATCAGTAGTAAATAACCGAGATAGACTATATACTATGTGTTATCAGTGGCGCAGAATCAAGAACACTTCGTAACTCCTAAATTTATTGAGAATTTAATAATTTTTATTTCCATGCAACGGTGGTGTGTGTCACACTTTGATAATGTTATGGAGATACTATATACACATTTTACTTTTCGTAAAAACGCGACGTCGTTCCAGAACGTTATATCGCTTGGCAGCACATCCCTGTCTCCAGGGTGAATAGCCTCGGCCGAAGCTCCTATTACCTTGTTGTCGCTTATCGAACAGTGATATAAGATCATAACAACCGATAGAAG
Source organism: Pararge aegeria (assembly GCF_905163445.1). Taxonomy (NCBI): domain Eukaryota; kingdom Metazoa; phylum Arthropoda; class Insecta; order Lepidoptera; family Nymphalidae; genus Pararge; species Pararge aegeria. The sequence continues at coordinate 4,415,441 of NC_053183.1, forward strand.
CCCATTGCTGGATACAGGTCTTTTGTAGGAAATTCCACGTCCTTGTGCCGCTAATCGACTCCCTACGACTAGTTCGTGGACCTATGTCCATCTAGTGGAGAGTTTATCAAAGCTTCGTTTTCCGGTTCGGAGTTACTGCTGACGAACCTGAGCAATTCAATTCATTCAGCAATTCCTGCTGAGCTATGTCAGCAACTCTGGTTCTTTTACGGACTCTATCAATTCTGAATTCATCACTTCAAGACTCTGAGCATAGCCCTATCATCCGTTGCGTTTCGAGCTCCTCTGTTACCTCGAATGCTGGACATAAGTCCTTTGGAAGGGAGTTGAAAATCCACGGTTTAAGCAGCGTCCAACGACTCGTTTGATGTCGTCTGTCCACTGTATTTTTCGGTGTGGGGTCGCCATTCCAGTACCATGGGACCCCAACCTCCATCGGTTCTCCAAGCTTAATGGCTTGCTACCTCAGCTTCTACCGTGCTGTTCTCCCATTTCCGATTTGATCTCGATATTCACCTAGCATAGCTCTCTCAGCATCATTACAGAGACTGCAAGACTATAATCTAAACACTTACCTTCGAGCTTCATTCCGCAACCCAAACACTTGTCGAACCGACAAGCGGGGCACTTTTTGCGAGTAGCAACAGTTACTGGGCAATTTCCTCCTCTTAGACACATGTAGTTCTTGCGATTCTGAACTGTCCGCTTGAAGAAACCTTTGCAAGACTCGCAAGAGAATATACCGTAGTGGAAACCGCTGATCTTGTCACCGCAGATTGGACAAGGGCTGAAACAAGAGCACGAACACAATGTTAACTTTGTTAACATTTCGAAGAATTCTCAGGTGCGGTATTATTGCGTTATTTACTGATAAAGCAAATGCTACTTATATCGTCAAAAGTTAAAAGTGCGTGTGAAGATAGAACTCAGTCTCCCAAAATGAGGTCAAAGTCCTAAACCACTGGGATATCACCGCTACATCGAATTAATCTGAGTTTGAAAGAGGATCATCATCGTCATCAACCAATCATCGGCCCAATATAGGAATCTGATCTCTGCTCAAAATATGAAGGGGTTTAGGTAAGATAGAGATTAGGTTAGTTACGTTTTCCACCTCGCTGGCCAATTGCGGATAGGTTCACTTCACACGCACTTAAGAATATTATGAAGATCTCGAACGATGAAATCGTGCGCATACTTAATATGTGCGCAAAGGCGGCCTTATCGCTTGAAGCGAACTCCGCCAGACAACCTTTGCTTGAAGAAACATGTTACACGAAACGGGATAGTACAATAGGCAAATTTTCATTTCATATACTTTACATACTAATACCATATAGTTTAAACATATATAAATATATACATATATACATATAATTAAATATATACATATACATATACTTAAATACATTGCACGATGTTTTCCTTCACAGTAAAAAAAAAAGTGATATTTAATTACTTAAATTAATAACGCACATCGCCCCTTCAAAAGTGAAGCCGAAACCTAGTGGGTAAGGCTATCAGGAAATAGAAAAGAATCTTATTCTTTAAGATTCGTTTAAACTAGTCTGAGTTTTATTGGATTTCGCTTACCTGTTGATCAGTTGCTGCCTACTGATGCCCTGGTGATGATGGAGTCGATCGTCGGTCGTATCAGTGTCCTCATCGTGTGCGGGTGACGCCGGGAACACGGTTGCTTCTCGGTATACTACGTGTGGATGTCGACTCTGGGAAAAAAGCATCGTCATTAGCAAATCATCTCTCAAGCATCTCCGCTCATCTCGGTAACAGTATTTTTTTTTCCTCTACCAAAATGATTGCTGTTCTTTTCATTTATTTATTAAGTGAAAAACATACATATTAAACGTTTTTAAATATACACACACAATAACACGCATTGTTATACGCGACAAATACAAGTGCACATAGCATTAAAAAAGCGTCATATTAACTTAATTGGACAAATAAAAGTGTGTGTCAGCTCCGACGCACGACTGGAGTTTACTCCTTAAGTACGATTGTCGAAACATACACAAAAAGATTTTATTAAGCTTAATAAAGATGAATACCATATGAAAGGGTAAATTAAAAATCCTGTGCAATTTATTCACACACGGCGGAAGTGTAACTTCTTAAAAGTAGCCTACGGGAGATTGAGGTGGATGTAGAGTATCAGAACTATTAGGATAAATGTAATGTTTATTATTTAGTTTCCATGGTAACAAGAATAGGAAAAAATAATGTATAATGTTTTCTATCTCAGTCTGTCCCATATATTTATGTGTTTATTTCTTTACCTAGATAATATTCGGTTTCCTTGGTAACTTAAATGGGAAAAATAAGTTAATTAAACGAAAGCGACGTTGCATGTTTGCGGATCACAGTTGTGGGCATGCAACGTCGTCGGGCAAAGCGAAAACGTAACGAGGTCATTCATCAGTAGATTTTACTCCTCACATTTTACTCATACCGGGCGCCTTATATATGAAAATCGATTCTTAAGGAGTAAACTCCAATAAACTCCAAAAAATTTTAGAAAGAAAAATAACAAAAATAATTAACACATTACAAGATTATTTATATTATATCACAGATCAAAATACAGTTATTACCGTATGAGGATTTATTTTTTTATTTTTTATTATTAACTTTGTATACCTTTTACTATCTAAAATGTAACATCTTTAACTCTACTATATACAACGTGTAACGGAATTACGAAATACTGTCGAAGGATGCATTAGTATATTTAATAAGGAATCACCCTGTAAAAATATTAAATCAAAAGAATCATATTTATTTTTCCATACAAACTAATTCAAAACATTCTAAGTGTTTACTTATGGCAAGTGACAACCCTATTGAAGATAAAAGACAGGCACTTGTATAGTAGCTACGCTAAGCGACGCGTACTTAATAAAGTGAAAGGAGTCGCTTGGTTTTACTTTTGCATGTGATGTCAGGGGTATATCTGATTTCTTTTAGTAAAAACTATGGCAATGGTTTACTCAAAATCTATTAGCGTTTCGGTTTCACCTCTAAAGCCTCTGTAGTATTATTTCGGTTTTCGTTTACACGTTGTATAAAAGATAAGATTATGGAGGGTAGAGGTAAGGAGAGTCATCTGTGTATATGAAAAAGTGTCGTCAAAATGTATTAAATTAGGATGGCGCCACATTTGCATCAGGGTAACTCTTAAAAGAAGCGCTAAATATAAATATTGTTAGAGTAGGCTTGAAAAATAAACAAGGAAGTATGGAGATACAAGGAAGTAAGGTTATATTTATTTATTTTGTACAACGTAAGTTGTTGAAATTCTCAATAATTAACTACTGTAGTCGATAATGACATTACATTTTTTAACTCGGCATACTTCAATTCATCTACCATTGCTACATTCATACCATACCCTGTGCATCCACCAGCGCCATTGTGGAGGATTTTTGAACTGTTATTTAGCGCATACACTGGACACTTTTTCAACTTTTCTCCCATATAAGATGACTCTCCTTACCTCTACCCTCCATAGATAAGATAAAATAAAATAAACAAATATATTTAGACAATGCACACATCGCCATCTAGCCCCAAAGTAAGCGTAGCTTGTGTTATGGGTACTAGGATGACTGTTGAATATTTTTTTGAAAAATATACATAAATACTTATAGTTATTATATAGATACCTGTACTGGTGAATGTGTAGGCGAGAACTCCGAGCTGTAGGAATAGCACGATGAGTGAGAAGCGTCGCTGTTGTTGCGAGAAAGAGACGGCGTATAATGCCTCGACGGTCGAGGGCTGGCTGATGGACTGCTGTATACGCTGCAAATAAAACATTTCGGGACATTGGCAGAGCTGACGTTTAAAGTAGGCGGTTCCGGGTTCGATGCGTGAATATTTTTACGAATATTATACATAAATACTTATAATATACAGATAAACACCCAGACACTGACAACCATTCACGTTCAAGAAACAAACATTTTACAGTAGTGGGAATCGAACCCGCAGCCTTGGACTCAGAAAGCGGGGCGCTGCCCACTGCGCCAATCGGCCATATATAGTATAGTAATTATTTAATTGCGAGTATCCAAATCTCATAGTGAGGTAGGTATATACACAAATTTCGGGTTCCCGGGCGTCTAACAAAGCCAACAAGACGGATATGCCGTGGTGGCTTTTTTGTTTGGGTATACCCCTTTAGAGCGGTCCACATAACCTCTGTCCTGGCCAAGAGTCGGAAGTAGCAAAAATCTTTTCCACCGCGGCAAAAAAAAAAAAGGTATATATACACGAATTGTACTTTTTTGTTATTGAAGTTAACGTATCGGTAACCATTGTATGCTCAAGCGAAATTGCTCTGTGCTTTAGGGGACACCACTATGGCCATAAAATGTCTGTAACTATTTATAAACAATATCAGTGTAATCTTACAGGCAGTGGCGTGCATAGAGGGTATGCACAGGGTATGCAGATGATATAAAATTAAGAAAATCTCCAGTACGAGTTATAAATACTGAAGGGTAGGCTTGTTATGACTCGGACTACCATCCCACGATGTCACACATTGTTGACGCGCCCTGTCCAACTAAACGTGTCACGTAATTTATAGCTCACCTCTACTGATATTATCAATCAATAATTAATTCAATATAATTTTATTGCACACCACAAAAAGTACATAAAAAAAGAAAAGTATAACAAAACAACGTATACAGTTTAGCGGCCTTATCGCTTCATAGCGATTTCTGCTAGGCAACCAATGGCGAAGAAAACAAATACAGAAAATAGTTTGATGGTGCACATATACATATACCCATAAAATAAATATATCAATACTTAAATAAATATATATAATATACATAAAACAATATTTGTAACTAAATACAAATAAATAAATAAGTAGCTACCAAAAAAGTATAATATAATAAATTAAATGTGAAACAGAATAAATAAAATAGACTAAAGCTTAAGTGGCTCCCTATTCGTCGTCGCCGGGATCTGCATGTTCTGTTGTCACCCAAAAACTCCCTCTTACCTAAAGGAGAAATTTAATTTTCTTGGAGTGCAGTCAGATTTACGTCCTTGTCGTACGCTGACTTTGAGCATGCCGTTTCATAAAACTAAGTTTTATAAGCATTTATTCATTGTTCAAGCTACTGAACTGTGGAATGCACTCCCAATAAGTATACGACAGTCAAGGTCACTAGACATTTTCAAAAATGCTGTTAAAGCCCATTATCTTGAGCAATATTTAAGTATGTTTTAGTATATATTAGTTTATTATTTTTTATATTTGTTATTATTAGTATTTTATGTGTGTAATCTTGATAAGTATTTGTGTGTAATTGTTCGTAAGTATGTATATAATAATAATACACCCCACCAATCGGTTTCCCTTGGTTTTCCTAATCCTAAGGTTGCCTGGAAGAGATCGCTACTAAGCGATAAGGCCGCCCTTTGTATCCTACTTTTTAAGTTTATTTTTGTTGTGTCCATTGTTTTTTTTTCCTATTGGTGGTGTACAATTAGGAAATAAATAAATAAAATAAATAATTATCCTCAAACGAAGGGGGCAGTGAACTATCAAGGGTCATCAGATGATTGAGCCAAAAAATGATCTTTCACAAGTTTTTTGAAGATTTGGATTGATTTTATAGCAAAAGGCAAGGCATTCCAAAGCTTAACTGCCTGAATAGTGAAGGACTTGTGGAAGAAAGAAGAATTATGAGAAGGCACCTTTAGGATCAGTTTCCTTGTAGTGCGGAGAACTTCACCTGGGCGACCTACAAACTCAAATTTCTCCTCCAAATAAGGCGGAGTGGAAGCATAATATGTAGGATGTTATGTATCGATGGTTTCAAATAAAGAACATACCTATGCGTGTACATAGAATGTACGGCAGAGTCGGTGCTGGCACTGGACTGTACTCTCGGCAGGCGGCCAAGCAAAGGTGATCCGTGCAGCCCCAGTAACTTGTCCATGCTCATCGATGGTTCACACTTCAGCTCTGCAACAGAAAGTCGATATTTAAAACAGGCCGAGGGTATCGTTTCTAATTCATTAGTTTTTATGTTTACAAGCGTACCCAGCCCGCTTCGCCGGGCTACATTTTGCTTTATTTTATTTAAACAATAAACTTACATCATTAAATTTTTAATTTAAGTCTCATAATATATTAAATCATTTATTTCTCTCAGTATTGATTCTCTTCTATTCTCTTCTCGAGCGGGTGAAGATCATTATCGACACCCATGTACACCCAACAATAGAATATCATCATAGTAAATAAAAGCTGTATTTGACAGTTTGACAGTTCAAAAATAGAAGTGCTCCGATCGTCACCAAACTTTACAGGATTACTCTCCAGGTCAATCCTAAGATTCCCTTTCTCTTTCACTTTCTCTTTTATATATATAAGATGTTTTATGTATGTGATGTAATTAATATATTCATATTCAATAATTTGCGAAAATTTTTACTAACATCGTGTCCCAAAAATTGGTCCTTACGTCTGGTGACCCAAGAGCTGGCGCATATTTAGCCCAACGGCTAAGTCTAGCTATACAAAGGAGCAATAGCGCCAGCATTTTGGGTACCATGCCCATAAGTGAACAGTTAGACGGCTTATATTTACTGTAAATATTAATTTTAGTTTGTAATTGTTATTTCTGTAAATTAATATAAATTAATATTTTTGAAATGAAAGAGATTTTTTTCACATATTAACTTGATAATCTTTAATAGTAAATAATTATTCTGACATCTGATATATATTTCTACTAGCACTAATTAGAATCATAAGACAGAAATCGTGTATTTGTAATAATTATAAGGTCAAACTGTTTCTTATTGCTACGATCTGACAGGACCTCGTAACTATGTTAAAGCATGGATGCAAGTAAATAAATAAATAAAATATTTATTTATTATATATAGTTCCGCGAAAATATAAATAGTTATATGCAGGTAAGTATATTTAATATACAAGAATTTTTTTCAGCTCGTGAATTAAGGAAACTCTTGTAAGGCTCTTCATCATTCGCAGCCTATTAACGGCCCGTTGCTGCGCACAGGCCTCGTCTCTCAAAGGAGGGACGATTTTAGAGCAAAAGCCCACCACGCTGCTCCAATGCGGGTTTGTGGGTTTAAAGACAATTACCACAATCAAGTGATAATAACCGGGAGGTACGGGAGCTGATACCTCCAATTTCCTAAATCCGGCTGGTGGCGAAAATTCTTTAATAGAAAATACACTACAACTTATATAATTTGGCCTGATAAGGGATTCAAATTCGGGACCTCGTGATCCGTAGTTGAACATGCTAACCACTAGACCAATGAGGCAGTTAAGTTAAGATAGCAAGGCTCTCTTAAGTTAATAAATAAACCCAGAGTTATGGACTAACTGGCGAATACGAGCGACGCAACGCGTATGCATATCTATCTTCGTTGCGTGAGTTTGGCAACAAATCATAAATATAAAAAAATTTAAGATGCCTTACCAGAAAGCGTCTCTTTCTTGATGGTCAAGTTCTGAACTTCGATATTCGGGTTATGCGCTAGGGGCGATTCATATTGGTCGGAGTGGGCTGATTTGGCACTGCTCATGGGAGAAGATGGCCGCCTAGCCAGAGTCAGCGATGCGTTGTCTGCTAGCACTGATATCTGAAGAAGATAAAGAAGAATATAATTTATAAAAAAAGGTTTGTATTCTAAAAAATAACGTTGGGGTTCCAAGGTGCTGGAATGGCGACCCCGCACAGGTAAACGCAGCGTTTGTCGTCCCCAAACGACTTGGACAGACGACATTAAACGAGCCGCTGGAAACAAGCGGCCCAAGACTGTGGATTTTGGAACTCCCTACAAAAGTCCAGCAGTGGACTTCAATCGGTTGAAGTGATGATGATAATTATGGTATTCTAAAAAGATATATAAAAATTAAAACAAGGAACAAGAAACATAAATCACCCTTTGGTACTACGAGCCTTTTTTTACACTAATTATTTAGTGACACAACACAGTGTGGTTGTCTAAAGTTCCTTGTTAAGGCCATTTTTTACTCGTTTATCGTTATTCTCCCACAAGTTAGCCATTGAATCCCACCAGCAGGCAGTGCGTGCGCTTCATACATGCACAAAAGCACTGCCTACTCAAATTTTTTTATATTACTCGTATGGGAGGGGAAATTTTTAATGTTAACCACGTTTCTGCTTTATGCATACCCTAGTCCGAGACCCTGTGCACGCCACTGCCAGCAGGGCTAGTACAGGAAGGAGACAAAAATTATGTCCCCATAATTAACGTGTCCACCTACTAAAGCAGGGGAACGTAGTATAGGAAAAGTTTACCCCCATTTATTATTACACTTATATTATTTGGATATTTTTTCCGCTGGTGCTATGTTTATTGTCGGTAGGGTGGTAACTAGCCACATCCGAAGTCTCCCACCAGACAAAGGGAGCGAGCGAACGGGAGCGGTCGGCTCGGGCACCGAATTTCCAAACATTCATCTTCGGAAGCTGTATATATCGTGCTCATTTGTGAAAACTTCGATAGCGTGATGTAGGATCTTGTAACGCCATCTAGTTGGGTAACATGGAGAATACCACACCCTGATGCTTACCCTGTTCATACTAAGACTCCGTTGGTGCGACTGCAATGGTACAGTGTATTTTAGATCTAGAACACGCTGGTCGTCCAAACTCTGGAAGGCTTCGGTTTTGAGAGGTTCCGTCTTTATGGTCACATTACGCAGTGTGTCTATGGAATCGCGCGACGATTGCAGATCGAGGGAGCTGCTGTTCTCATCTGAAAATAAATCAGTTAGTGTAGGTAAGTTATTTTTATCACAGTCAATCGCTAATTGTAGAATTGAATGATTATTTCAAACAACAACAACACCGGTACGGTAACAAACCTATTATTGCTATTATATATGTATGGCATAAATAATAAAATTGTAAAGTTTATTATTTATGCCATACATATATAATAGCGATAAGGTTTGTATTCTGTATATATATTTGTAAATTTGTATTTATATATTTGTATTCTGCCTCTGTATTTGTTTTTCTATTCTTCTTTTGTATCTTTAACTTGTAGTTGTGTGCAAATAAAGAGTATAAATAAATAAATTAAAGCGAATTTTGTTTTTTTTTTCTTGCTAAGTATATACGAGTATATCAACGATTGGAATCGATTTGAGAATATCAAAGTGTATCGCCCAAAGTGTCGTGTGGGGACGGCAGCTCAGAATGTCACAACCCCATCTTGCTGCGGGTGTAGTACGAGGCAACTCAAGGACTATAACGGAGAATCGTCGCGACGCAACTTCCGTCTACTGCGAGACCGTCTGACCAGCGTGGTGCTTATGGCTAAACCGTCCCTTTGGGATAGATAGACCATGAGTTCAACAGTGGACTACAGATCTCTCCTACTGTCGTTGGCTATTGAAAATATCTCACCGTTGTTTACACTGGTATCGATGACCATCTCGGAGTCTGACAGCTCGCCCTCCCAAGACATCGGCCTCTCCTGCTCGACAGCCTGGTCGTACTGCCCGCTGGACGATCGCTTCTTTTTGTTTCGCATGTTTACCTGGTTAAAACATGGTCATTACAATGTATTCGTTTTCTTGTTTCAAAGTACTATTTGGCGGACCAAGAAGCTGGCCCATCTTTTTTATAGAAACAAGAAGAATATGTTACTGTTAGCGGACGGACTAAGCAGATGGACTGGTGTTAATAAACGAAACAGATGAAGCCTTGACGTGCTCCACGAGGCCCAGGGTTGTACAATGCAAATTTTGATACCTCCATCTTTTCAATTATAATGTACTTACATAGACTTTGCATATTTTAACATTTTGTAATAGTGCATTTTATGAGATCATTAGTATGCCCAGTACTCTGGAAGACTACTTAGAATATCTAGTATGAAAAAACCGTATAAGGTACGTGTCAATTATCAAAAGACGGAATTATTACCTCATATTGGTGCTGTGTGAAGTCGATTTTCGAGATTTCGGCATCCGTGGAGTCTTCATCGTGTGGCTCGGAAGACACACTGATGCGTACGCCGCTAGAACTGTACGAGAAACGACCTGAAAATTGCAAATTGCAATGAATTAATGAATTACTTATGAATATCATCATATCATACTTATTACCGGCCCATTACAGGGCACGCATCTCCTCCCACACTGGCCCAGTGCGAATTGGTGGAAATAGCTAAATTCATGCACAAGAAGCCTCAATATTTCCAAAACTTAACAATGTACCACGTCATCATAAACTGCGGCGTAATCGTAAATTTGATTTACTCCTACAAAAATCGAACTTTTCATAGGTTTGATCCAAATTCAATGTCCATTCGAATTTATAATACCTAATACCGGAAAATACCCAAGAAAAGGAGAATTATAGAGTGGCATATATAGCATATGCCCTTAAAAATATTTAAATAATAAAACTTATTACACTATACTTGATATATTATTAATGTGAAATGCAAATAAATTGAAATTGAATATACAAAGAGAAAAATACCATAAATTCAGATACGATCGCGCAGGCGAGGTTCGGTACGAGGCTCTGCCAGTAGCAATTACAAGCCTAGGGTTTTAAAAAGCTTTTTTCATAATAAATTAGTGACATCTGCATATCGTCTGCGAAAGGTGCAGAAGTCATTTGTGGGATTGAGTATACGCTTTTATAATATGATTCCTAAGGTAATTTTGGACCTACCAATGCATAAGTTTAAAGAATGTGTTAAAACACATTTATTACAGCAAGGTTATTATACAATTGATGAGTTTCTTAATGACAAGGTTGCTTGGAAGCATCCGCCTCCGCTTTCATCTCTCACAAGATAGAAAAATGAATGTTAAAATGTAAAATGTAAAATTTTGATGTTGGAAAAGAGCAACTGCTGAGTTTCTTGCCGGCTTCTTCTCGGTAGAATCTGCCTTCCGAACCGGTGGTAGAGTCACTACACACGGACAGACTTGACGTTTCAAAAGTGCTTGTATTAGGCCTACTTGAAATAAATGTTTTTTTTTTTTTTAATAATAATTGACGGATCAAAAAGATGGCCCACCTGCTCGGCTACTAATTATATTCCGCTATTATTATGTCAGGGAATAAAATTAACTTGTCCACCTGCCAAAGAAAGTCTGGGAACAGGATAAGCTCACCCCCGCTTGATATTAAGCACACGTATATTATTTGTTTGAGGAGACCCGAGTTCATGGCTACTTCGCAATTATCAGGAAAAATATAACGTCCCGTAACGTTTTCATAAGGACACTGAGAGTCAGCTTTAGTACGTAGTTAAATTATTTATAGTAACTAACATACAGTGGCGTGCACTGGGTTTTTGACCAGGGTATGCATATAGCAAGTGCTTGGCATAAAATGGTAAAAGTCCCCTCCAATACGAGTTATATTAAAAAAATATGGGTATGCAGTGCTTTTGCGCATGTATGAAGTGCACGCCACTGCTAACATACATAGTGTATTGGATATTGCATAGAAGCAAGCGTTACTGCGGAAATCCATGGTATATAATAAAAATTAAGCCTAATTTGCTATATCTCTGGAGAATCTGTATGTTGACTTTACAATGAATAATTGTTAAACGTGCGTAGAGGGTACATAGCCGAAGGTCTGTTTGGTGTGGAGTGTAACGATTGAAGAAATTATAAATTACACCATACAGATTCTCCTGCTTTTCGCGGAGTATAGCAAATTAGGCTTGATTTTCATTATACATAGTGTATAACTAACATATGTGTAGGTAATTCACAATAAACTTAATATGTATTTACTACGTACTCGGTACTAAACCTTTGTAGTATGTATTACATGCGAGAAAAGACTATATAATACAATAAAATAATTTGGCTATTATATCCTCTTGTTGTATGAGTTGATAAAGCTGTGGAAGAATTCTTTTCTAGGGGAGAAAAATGTCTCCTGCTCAAGCTACAGATGGAAATGGTCGATGGAAATCCATCGCCTTAAACAGAGCTACAATTCGCAAGACAGTAATTGGAGATATAGATAGACCAACACTTCGCCGGGTATGCGTGAGACACACCTGTAAAATGCATTCCTTTTCCCCATCAACCTTAGGCGTGGATGTTAAGCCTCTTGTACCTGTAATTACACCGGTAACGACGCACTTCAGACCAAAACACAGCAATATTGCTTTGCGGCAAGAATCGGCATGACGATAGTACTTCGCCGGACGAGCTCGGTCACAAAAAGCTCGAACTAGTAGTACTTGGCAGCCAGTGGCGTGCACTGGGTTTCTTACCAGGGTATGCATACCAGGGTATGTTCATAGATTCTAACAAATAAATACGTTGTTTCTATTATTATTTACTTCTTTGTATGATTAGATCATTTTTAATTATTTAGCTTAAACAAGTACGTAAATTGAATCAGTTAAGAATATGCCTTAGTTAAGTAACAATAACAGGTAATAATAATAATAAGTAATAATACAGTTGCCCAGTCCATTGAATTATGATAAACAATTATTATCATCTTATTTTATGTATCTATGTTCTTGTTAGGCTCGTATGGAATCAAGATGCTTGATCACAACAATCACTATCTTGTTAGGAATAACCAATTTTTTTTTAGAGTGTAGAGTTTGTTAGGAGTTATATACAGTTTTTTTAAACTATTTGACGAATCTTATACAACTAACTTATTTCTCCTCCGTCCTTCCAACTAGCTGCCCCGCAGCTTTATCTTAATGTTAATCTATTTAGATGTTACTACGAACATGCATATAGTTGTTAACAGAGGACTCCGAATGTGTCTGAGCTAGTGAAGGGCTCACACGATTTGTTATTTTTTTTATTTCTCTCGGAAAGCATTCATTTGCCTTACAGTGATTATCCTACATTCGCCTCCTTAATGCAAGCTATCTTCATGCAAGACGGTACGTTACCCGGTTAATTTCCAGGGTAAAAAATATGCACATGTCCATGGTGTTTGGTTGCCTGTTAGAGATCGCTTTATAGAGATAATGCCGCTTATTGAATTCACGGTGGTTTATCAAGATCGGTGCAGTAGTTGAGCCGAACAGGGGTAGCAAATAACTAAATAAACAAACAGACAAGATTTACAAAATTTGTGTATGAATAACATATTTATATATTATATACTGAAACTTACCATTGCTGGTCTCTGGACCCGACATACTAATGGTTGTGACGGAGACATGCCCCCCCTCCACTTTCACAGCCTCACCCTCGCTCGTCGACATCATAACGCCAATCACAGTATAAGCATCAATCTATCGATAGTTCTATTTCACCACACTACACTTTGAAGCACCAAGCATTACAAGTAGTCTCTACGATAAAAAAATCTCCAAAAATATTCGATGAAAATATTCTATCTCTTCCTCATAGTTTGTTTTCTTTCTACAAAAATATCTCTATTATTTAATCATCTTGCATCGCTGGTCGTATTTAAGGCATCTGAGGGAATTACTCTTGAGATGTCGCCATGCGGTATTGGATATACGCATAGTCTTGGTCCGTCGATGTCGAAACGTAGTGCTCGTTTTAAACTTGACTGCGAGTGTCGAAATATACACGATGAAACCAGCATCTTGTTAATCTGCAACAAAAACAAACATACACTTTAATTACTCTATAAGACATGAATTTTATAGTGTACCTCACTTTTTTTTTTAAATTTGACAGTCTGAAATTGAGTTTTTGAGGCGCTTCTTTTATTTTTTTAAATTCCTGAATAAAGAAAATTGGTAATAGTACCTAACGTACGTTTTCGCAACTTTACGTAATATTTATACTCCAATATATCAGATAGCTTTTTTGAACACATATATTAATAAAAAGATATGTTTTAAAATTTACCTTATCTAAAAGACTACAGAGGCAAAGTAACACTGAAAAACAAAGTTACACGAAACGAACTAAAAGTAATTTCTCAACAAGCTTTACAAAGTTCATATTGAATACAGAGTTGGATTAAAAGCTGTCGTTTCAAAACTGTGTTTACTGTGTACGTACGACGTGCGTAGGGCCGTCGATCCGCGGCCTTGCTGACGCACCTAGTGTTGTGCGTTGCACAAAAATATCGATATAAATTTACAAATCTCATTTGCCATTGTGATGGTCTTGCATGTAGTGAATATATGTTTCTTTGTTTGAAAGCTTTATTGCACACACATATTTCATACAACGTAAACACATATACAGAAGAAACTTAGTTTGTTGTTGTATGTATGTATGTTTAGTTTTTACTGAACTACGTCGTAGGAGTATGTGTGGATATTTGTTTGCATGTATTGCACATATGTTCTACGCCAGAGTCTTCGCTGTACAACAAGACGTTAAAAATGATAAATATTAAAATCTGTCGCTTCAAAACTGCGTTTATTGTATAAGCAACGAGTGCTACGCCGACCAGCGATTAACGCACCTAGTGTTGTGAGTCACGTAAAAATATCGACATACTGACGGCTCTTCGCGTGCGCCAATGCATTGGCATTGGTGTTGGTATTGTATTGTAAATATAGAATATATCGCTAGTATTACACGACTACGGCGTAGTAGTATGTGTGTGTTGGTATATGTAATATTCATGTATTCAAATTCAAATTCATTTATTTCAAGTAGGCCTAATATAAGCACTTTTGAAACGAAAGATCTGTTTATTTGTAGCGACTCTACCACCGGTTTGGACGGAAGATACACAGATGATGAACCAAAAAAAAACTAACGCCTTGTTATATTTATTTAAGAGAAGTAGTTTAGAATTTGTGAGAAACTTTATTTTATAAACATACATAACATTCTCGTGATGATTGTGTTGCGAGATATTGTTTATTGGATATCAATAACAAACCACATGCTAAATGATGAGCAGAATGCGCGGAAGCTCCAACAATATTTTGAAAATATTAAGCAATAAATGGGAAAACCCCTTTATGGAGCACTGGGTTGGTACAGACTCATACACCAAGTGCTTAAGAGGGTAGTTACCTTAGTTAGAAGATTACTAATTATTTATTATTTATAGGTTTGGCCAATTTTAATTTATAATATAAGATAATTGTTATTGCTGTAGCTATGGATTAGACATAGTAGACAGCGGGCGATGGAGAGAGCTATGCTAGGAGTATCTCTACGTGATCAAATCAGAAATGAGGAGATCCGTAGAAGAACTAGAGTTACCGACATAGCTCAGCGAGTCGCGAAGCTGAAGTGGCAATGAGCAGGGCACATAGCTCGGAGAACCGATGGACGTTGGGGTCTTAAGGTGCTGGAACGACGGACGGTGTAAGCGCAGCGTACGTCGGCCCCCAACGAGGTGGACAGATGACATCAGGCAAGTCGCTGGGAGCCTCTGGAGACAAGCGGCCCAGGACCGTGTATTGTGGAACTCCCTACAAAAGACCTATGTCCAGCAGTGCAATTTGTTGACATGATGATGATGATGATGGATTTTTATCTGATTTAAACGTTATAATTATTATATTATTAAATTTGTTGTTAAACAAGACACATAGAATGTTTGTCAAATACATGTGCCAATATATTGGACAAGTTAAGAGCCGATAATAATATAATGGACCTTCGATGTCATTGGCATTATGTTTACAACGTTCAGGGCGAGTCTGCGATAACGTGGCGTAACGTCAATATTTATTGAACGAATTTGAAATTGAAATGGACTGATAACATTGTGTTCGTGTCCTTTCCTATACATAACAATAAAATCGTTTGCTAAACACGGTTTGACGCGCTATTCAATCTCAAAATACCTACTGCATAATTACTTTGACTTATAGACTTGACTATAATTGACTTTAACTTGAATAACCACAAGGTGAGCCCTTTTGTTGTAGATTTTAGGTTCTTTTTCCAACTTAAGTTTATAATAATATTAACATGGCTGAGTTTTGCTCGAGGCCTATTCTGATTCACGGTGGTATTCAATTACGTTCTTAACTGTAAAATTACCGATGATTTTCCATAGTTTAAAACGTTTATTATGCGTTATTAAAATAGCTATATATGATACGACGTTATCTTTGTTGGAAATTTAGGTAATAAAATACAAAATGGTTTGGAAGATTTTTGAGGGTATCTTGCTGTAGTTTCGAATAATATGGTTAAGAAACGAAATAGGTCTGTTGGTAGGCTCCGACCACAGCTGATTACCACCTTACCTACCAGCGAAGACTTAATGCCAAGAAATTTAGATTGCCAAGTATCTAATCATGTTTGCAAAAACTAAATCTTTTGATAAGGATATAATTGTTTTTATGCAAATATAAGGATCCTGTTACAAAATGAACCGCTTTTTATTTATATGCAAATTAATATATGTATGTATAGTTGCTCGTTTTATTTTACAGATGTTGAAATCGCAGCCCTAATCGCAAGCAAAGCAAAAGAAAATCGTCTTTAACATAGCAGAATTTTGGACACAAATTCTAACATACATTGCACATGAACTTAGTGCTGTCAGTGGGCTCTAGTTAGGAAAAAGTAACATTTCATGCGAACGCACAATGCAACAAGCTAAACTTTATACGCGTATGTACTTAAAGCGTGCCTGCGTGGTTGTCCGTTACGTAGAGAGAGCAATTGAAGTTTAGGCAGAGAATGGCATATGCCTGCAGTCTAATACGAAAATTAACGTTAACATCGTTAGATATTAATAATAAAAGAGACATAACGTTGGAAGTTGGAAATTCAGAGTTTTTGACACTTTGACATTTGAAAACCGCTGTCAGTTGAAGTGTGAAAACACTGCATAACCATTCCGTTATGCAACGTTTATTGCTGAGGCCCTGTGAGACAAAAGTAACATACCGCGGTAACAATAAAACGTAAAATGTTACAAAAATTTGTTCGCATCCAGGCAAAGCGGACACTGTGACAAATTTTATCGACCACCATCGCATCCCTACTCAGGGTGGTGGGGATGGAACGGCCTTCACGGAGCCGGTTGTGGGAGCAGGGCGATCGCGAGCATTTCGCCTTTCGCGCGAACTGGTCCGCCGAGTAGTGCCGCTCCCAATACCAGCTACTTATCAACTAGCCTACACGTTGGGGTCTCGAAAGTCAAAACGCAATATCAGTAGAATTCCTGTTGACTATTTAAATCTAGAGAGTAGCACCCAAGATTGGTCATAGAAAGGGGTACGTTACGGAAGATGACATAGGGGGGTCTCGAAAGTCGGTAGGGTCTGTGATCGGTTGAGTTCCTGGTGCATATTAAAATCTGTAATCTGTCTGGTTGCGGAAGATCACATATTCCGCGTTTCAATGCACCATAATCTGTGACAACAACAAATAAAAAAAAACTAAATTTAAAAAAGGACACTGGTTGTCTTATTGACACGTTCTGATTAGCTGGAGTAGGTAAAATGAGGTGTTAGCAAAATCTCATGAGATGTTGACATGTGAGTCGACAACTTCTGTTTTTCACCAACATATTTAAAGCCTATTTTTTTTAGTATCAAAAATACTTTGCGAGTACGCGTACAACTTAAATTGGATCAGGGTGAAAGATTGCTTAATGAAGGTTGAACGTCCATATTACGAACGGCTAGATATCGTCGAGTGAAGACCGTCTGGCAAACCAATTAACGTCCAATAGACCGCGGCTTGCTCCCCAGACATTGCTCGGTTATCGTTATCAGACAACCGCAGCCGTTGCCCCGGCAACTCAGTAATTGCCAATTACACAATGCAACGCTGTGACACTCTATAAGTAGACGGATCATTCACGGGCATTATTTTTAGTATTTACCTTTACACCTTTTTCAGCGTTTCTATTTAACTAAAGATTACTCTGCGTGAATCACAAAAAGATACTTTAGGGCTTTAATTTTATAAATTGAAATTGCATATAAAATTTTTTGGAACCGACAGGATTTGAACCTGCGACTCTCTGGCAATCACGGCCTGAACGCTTCTTCCAATTAAGCTACCGCTCTCCTACCGTCGATACCGAAATTAGTATATGCCTTTCACATCAGTCTTATAGCCACTGTATGTGTGTGTGTGTTTAGGGCTTTACTTAAAGGGCTACATATATAACACAGGTTTTATCAAATGTAACTTATTGTTACAAAGATTAACGGCTTCAAAAATAAGCTAGCTCTGTTAACTTTATTTTATACTAAGAATCATATAAATACATTATTAATATCCGAACAACATATAGCTTTACACTAATATACAATTTACGGCCTTATCTACAAATAGAAACACAAACAAACACTTCAGTTTTATTATCTAAATAGATATTTATGTACAATTTAAACCTAGTTCTACTTAAATACTTTTACTCTTTTACTTTTTTACTTTCTGACTTTGAAAATAGAAAACATTATACTATTATTTTATATTACAAATAATTAATGTGCATGTTGAAAATGCACATAATGTAGGAAAAAGATGGCTGGGGATAACGTAACTTGAAATTAAATGTAATGGAAGTATCATTTTAAAGCGTGTAAGCAACATCTAGCTTCATCAAAGGACAGTTCGCTTTTAGGCAAACGTCAGGCAATTACTTTGATTTCATAAAGCCAATATAATATAAGAGCGCGGACCACGCCTCTATAAAATACCTAACATGCAATGCTTACATTATGCAGCAGACAAGTAAAGAAACTGTTAGGAAACAATCGTTATACAGCTAAGCTTTCTCATTAGGTAAACAATAATGTTACGTTTAGAGTTAGGCATAGGTACCTACCTACTGAGAAGTAACTTTTCTCTAGTCGGCAGGTAAGTTACGCGCGAAATTAATCATCAATTTAATCTACAAAATTTTAGATCGAGGAATTAATTGATTACGTACCAACAGTAACACACGCGTGGCGTGCACTCCATACATGCACAAAAGCGCTGCCTACCCTAACATATTTGTATAACTGGCAAGAGAGGAGGATTTTGACATTCTATGCCATTTTACTGCTTTATGCTTAACCTGTTCCAAATTCCTGTGCACCCCACTGCGTACCAAGTGCGTCCTTTTCCGACACCATTCTGTCGTAGAGCAACTTAATAAAGGTATTAGAATTATTTTAAATTTGATTGATTCTGAAGTTAACAACTTCGGCATCCATAAGGATATATTAATATGCATGATCCTCAATAGTCATTACATTAATGCTTAATCTTATGATATTTTTAAAACTAGACAAACGCGTTTTTACCAGCAGACACCAGACGGAGGTCACTGAACTCACGTGAAAAAACCGAACATACTGCATGAGAGAAATGATGATGGGCGTATCCGAACTGCATGCTGTTTTTTTGCGCATTTTGACATGACATTTTTTCATTAGGGGGTCGTTCAGCGCCTCTGTCCACTACCTCGTCCCCTATAGGAACGCCGTGCGCCCGGTCCCGCGGGTGAGGCATAATATAATTTTGTAGCAATAAGCTCGTAAAAAATTGACAAATTGACGTCTGGGACTGTAGGCTTATCCTACTAATATTATAAATGCAAAAGTTTTTATGGATGGATGTTAGTTACTGACTGGATCTTGGATTGACATAGATTATATCCTGGATTGACACATAGGTTGCTTTTTATTCCAGGAAAATGTACGGTCCACGGTTCCCGTAAGATTCATGGAAAACAAAAAAACCGCATAAGAAGCTGGGGCAACAGCTGGTTATAACTAAACGGTGCTGATTTCATTGCGCTAAATATCTGGTAAAAATTTATGTTTTGACGACCTCTCTGGCGCAACGGCGAGCGCTGTGAATTTAAGTAGGAGTTCCCGGGTTCGATTCCCGGCAGGGACAATTTGGGAATTTATAATTTCTGAATTTTCGCTGGTCTGGCCTGGTGGCTTTGGCCGTGGCTAGTTACCACCCTACCGACGAAGACGTGCCGCTAAGCTATTTAGTGTTCCGGTAAAAAACAAAACGACACAAAAAGCTCCGCTACTTTAATGTCCAGAGTGGACATTAAAGTAGCTGAGCTTTTATCTCCTGGAAAAGTATCCGAGATCGCCTGCGATCTCAGTATTTGGCTACACATGCTATCCGTCGCATGCGCATTGCTTGCGACAGATTGCCTTGTGTATGGACTTTAATAACACGCTCACAGCAGCTTTGCTTTGATCTTTCGCATCTGGCTTAATGAGCAGGTAGATACTCGTATATAGTTACTATTTGAAATAGTTGTTAGCACCGATAAGATACCTCTAACGTCCTTGATGTAAAGTCAGCCTTGCGATAATAATAAAAAATATACAAAAGAATATATGTAAACGAGCATTTATTATCTTGATAATGTTACCCAATTTATCGAAGTAATATGAAACCTACATAATTTATCGAAATAATATGTTTACATTTTTATACCGATTACAGGTATTTGCTTATCTCTTTTGCACATTCGGTTGTTTATAATATAAGAGAGAGATGGTTGTATGAATTCGGTGCGCCCAAGCAAGCAGCCATACAAAGGATGGCGTCATCACGGCCTAGACAAGGCCGTACGGTCATTTATACGAGAACACAAAGTACATAGGTACGTCAGACGATGCTTTGTACAGTTTATAGTTACATTTTAGCGTTGATGATAACCTTAGGTTAGGCAGTTTAACTAAACTAAGTTTAGAGCACATTAGAGCACATTTTAAGTACGACGGACCTATGACGGATACGATTCGGTTTTAGTGTGTTTGTTTGTTACCTACCGTTTTCCTCTAAAATTAATGAACCCGTTTGATGCGGTTTTTAATTTATATTTTACGGATGACCTTATGTTATATTTAAAGCTGCAACCAGACTCTGAGTAAGTTTATATTCTCAAATAAAGAAACGTCATTTCCCTGTACGAGTTTCCAGGACCAACCTGCAAAAATTACTGGAAAAAGAGTACCTGGGAAACAGACAAAGAAATGGATCGACGATAAAAGAGAGTGGACCGGACCGGATCATCTGACGATTTTTTACCAGCTGCCTTCGCAATATCCATTTAAGATGGCATCTAATGACGATGACGATTATACCAGACATCATGATTTTACAACTCTGTATACCTAGGTACAAATTCGATAGCATTGAGTCACGTATGATAACTTAAACTCGTTGAAAACTACACATGCCCAAGTGTAACAAGCCTTAGAATTTAATTACTTCAAGTTCGAACAAAGGGGTTTAAATATTTTAGTATAGAGCCTTGCATTCCTGCTGTCCTCCATTTTTTTCTCCAAAATTGCGGTCAAAAGATAGAAACAAGTATTATGTAAGACAAAAGTGTCAGGTTTCCGAGATATAAACTTATATTATAAGCCGTCAAAGTTTTACTAATTGCCTTCAATGAATAAGCTCCAAACCAAAATTAAACGCAGGTAAGTAAACCACAGAATTCAGAACGTAGTGGGTACCACAGAATTGGCAGTTCATCTGTCAATCCAAGTTTAGATAAACAAGATATTGTCAAAGTCAATTTACTTATTATTATGGGTATTTTCATGGTCATCTTTGTTTTTTTTTTATAGGTCAGTATATTTTCCCTATGAACCTGAAGGATTTTAAGTAAATCTAAGTAAAGTGATCGCTTTTTTTATATTAATTTTTACAACTTTGTTGGCTTGATTAATCTGTACACACATGCCATCAGTACAATTGCGTCTTTCCAGTACCAACAGTCTGAGAAAGAGGACGGACGGACGGTCAGATTAATGAATCCCCAACTATGTTATGAAAATTAAGCTTAATTTGCGATACTCCGTGTTAGGATTTAAATTTAACTAGCATTATAATTTCCACTTTGTTATTTTTTTTAATTTAATCTTATTTTTGAACGAGACGATCGGTTGTCATTCTCCGATTGGTTAACGCCGGTAGACGCATAACGGCGGGAACCAATCAAATTGCTTGGATTCTACCTGGACGCTATGAGTTTTGGCGGGAAATTGGGTTTTCTTCTTGGCGGGTTGGATCGTTCTTTTAGAGAGTTGTGAAGTGAATTGCGAGGTTGTAAAACGATAAGTTCATATTGTAATAAAGTAAATTAATAAAGTGATACTTGTATGGTATGTTTATTTGCATCTTTTCGTGGCCTCATTGCTATCCTACTGAAGTTCTAATATCCGCGAAAAGCAGGAGAATGGTGTAATTTAAATTTTTTTCAATTCTTATACTCCAGTCTCCACACCAAACAGCTTTTTGTCGCACCGAAACCGGAGCATCCTCAGGAGATGTTGACTTTACAATGAATAATTGTTAATCCTCAAATTGCGTGTGTTCTGACCTTATTAAATTCCAATCAAACATAGGTAGGTAGTTATGTTGTTTATTAATATGCAGCGTGGAAAATTTTAAAAGCTTTACATAATTAAAAAATGTATCTACTAGGTATGTCATTAATTTTGTATTTATGCAAATCGATGTTTTAAATATAGGCATTAAATTACAACAAATATTAATTTATTTCCATCTATTATGTTATCTACGTTTATAAATAATATCGTAGATGTTAAAAGTGAATCATAACGTATATATTACTTAAAAGATATAAATACCTATCCTATAGATATCTATCTATATTATATAATGTCCTATCATGATTGTGTTACGGGCCAAAGTGGCCTATATAGAAACTATATTTATATTAAAGAAAAGAGCTGTACACGATTAATTTAAAATGTTAGTTTACGTGAATCTCTAAGTGATACAGAAATAGATATACCTTATATATAAGGAAAAAGTGCTTATATGTAAGGTCTTTAATTCTTTTTTTTTCCTTGAAATTAATATATTTTGATTTAATTTGATTTTATCTAGACTTTTATTTGTTTTAAGGGTCATGTTATAAGTATCGTTTTTTTCAGAGATTGCAGCAAATCACATAAGTTCGTAGCCTGGTTGGAGATTGTAATTCAAGTAAAATGAGCCATTTTATCGTATAATCATTTCGAGATTCAGTATAGGTAACCTGAATTAATATGTGTTTAGAAGGTTAGACTTTTTATTATTATTATTAATTTTTGGCACTATTCCACGCGGGCATGACCTTTACAGTAATTAAATAAATAAATATAAATATACTACGCATATACACCTCACCATCTAGCCCCAAAGTAAGCGTAGCTTGTGTTATGAGTACCAACATAGCTTATGAATATTTTTGTGATATAATACACATAAATACTTGTAATATACAGATAAACACCCAGACACTGAAAACATTAAAGTTCATCTCTCACATTTTTCCAGTTGTGTGAATCGAACCCACGGCCTTAGATGCAGAAAGCAGGGTCAAATTAGTTAAGTTGTAAGTTTTATTGTTATATCTATATATATAAAAGAAAGTTGTGTTAGTTTATAACTCGAGAACGGCTAGACCAACTTTTATGATATTTGATTTTTTGAATTATTCTTAGTCCGGAATAGGATAAAAAGTATCAAAATATAGTATTCATAAAAAATATTGTTTGGCGGTAAGAAGTTCTCCGGGACAGCTAGTTATCAATAAATATATATGTGTATATAAATAGATAGGTTCGCTTGGCTGATGTCCTTGTGTTCCGACTCGGAGTTGTCGATGGACAGACGAGGCGTCGACCGATAACTATCTTAAGGTCAGTACTATCAGCGTGACGTCAGCTCGTACCATGCCTTGTTTAATGCTTGTATTGCAAGTTACGAACGATAACTCTCGTATTGAATGCCACCTGCAACGTTCCAATATACCTACTTCATTATATTTTTGTGGAGAGCTCTTCTTGACTTTGAATATTTTGACTTCCTTCCCGACAGCTATTTTTTTTATAGTTGTAGCCTGTAGCCAACATTTAACTTTACTATGAATTAATAGCTAGCATCGATACAAATTGCCATTTTGTGACGACAGATCCGCAGGGTGATTACGTATCTCGCGACAGGCGCATTTTATAAACAAAAGTGACGATCGACAGCAGTGATTGCAAGATTTACGCCTGTCGCAAGCCTGTCGCGAGATACGTTATCACCCTGCCGAATACAGTAGTGAGCACCACCGGTACCTCTTCCCGCGGGTGTCGTACGATGCTAACAAGGAAATATACCTACTTAACAGAGAACGGGCAGCAGTTTCTACTATTATCTACTACGATCTCTATGGTTGCCATAACTTCTGGGAATCAATACCTACGGGACGTTTCTACTCCGTTGCCCAAAACCCGACATCCGACATTGACACCATAATAAATATACCTAGCATGCATTTTTTTATAGGCATTTAGAAGAAGAAGAAGACAAAGAAGCACTTTTTGCACGTATAAAATACAGGAAAAGAAGCAGTAAGGAGTATACAGTACACAATGTAGACATGCCAAGGCGGCCTTATTGCTGCAAGCTTTTGCAGGCAACCTTTGTAGATAGGACTTACAGCAAGAAAATGGGATAGTGCCAAGATGAGAAGAAGTTGATAGGCATTTACTCTGTTCTACTTTTGTTTTATTGTACGTACTATACATTTATTGTTGAAGGTGGGCGTTAATATTTGCGACACAGTTTATACTACTCAGTTTATATAACAGTTATTGCGGCACCATGTTTATTGTGTCAATTCGGTACCCTTACCAAATATTCTAAATAAATAAATTGAAAAAAAATGTGTGAGCGATCCAAACCGTATCAAAAGTATAAAATAAACTAAATCTAAATAATTGAATCCAATTTTTTTTTTAATTTATTTATAACAAATTTATGTTTAAATTTTATTTTGTCAAAATAAATAAATCTTTAAGTGCCATGTTGAAATATTTTACTGGTGCTGCCATCAGTTAATTACAATTAAAGCTGAAATACGTACAAAAAGTCACTGAAGTCTAGTTTTACCTTAATAATCTAATAGTGGTGAACATAATACCTAGTAACCTAGTAACTAATCACGGCCGAAGCCCCACCAGACCAGCCCAAATTGCCCCCGCTGGGAATCGAACCGGGACCTTCATCCCGTATAAGACCACAGAAATCAGAACTGCGCCAGGGAAGTCGTAAAAATGAAGCTAATTACATAGCTATAAATAAAAAAAATTAAAAACGACAGAAAGTAAATTGGTAAACTTAACTCACTATTTTCTGGTGGCGGCCATCTTGGATTTGTATTCTACTAGTCAATATATGTAATTCGCCATTTCGTGGTGGCGGCCATCTTGGGTATGGTATGAAGTATGGTATTCTATATCTAGTCAGCCCTTTTATTTAATACTCATATTCAACGAGTTGCGACAAATATATAATCCGCCATTTTTGGCGGCGGCCATCTTGGACCGATTTTCGTCAAACATGGCTAAGAACGACTAATTCACCATTCCAAACAAAAAAAACACAAAATCAAAATCGGATAATCCCTTCAGCCACGATGCCACAGACAGACACACACACACACACAGACGCCACGCCAATCACACATAACACGCCATCTTATTTGCGTCGGGTTTGAAAAAGGATTACCGACGAATCACACAGTCATTCACAGTTTCGTAAATGAAGCCCTCTATCCCATAGTAAGTGGAAGACATAGCGAGTTTCTCTGCGAGTGTTTACCTCGTCTATTTCAGTGAACAGCGTGGGCGCGGGGTGCGTCGCACTCTAGACGCACGACCTCAGCACTCATCGGGGTCAAGGACATAGGAAACACCGAACTGTACAGTGCACACTTTGACGACAGGTCTGGGTAAACACTACGCCCATTATCGCGGCACTAACTAGATAAATTACAAAGTCAATGATCTCAAAGACGACACGGTTCATGGCACTGACCCGTGCTCCGAGAGGATGGAATCTTTATTCTTCATAGACTTATTGCATCACTGTTTTAATTGAAGCAATTATAATAGCTCATGCTTTAATGTGACAACATCGTGAGGAAACCTGCATACCTAAGACTTCTCCATAACGTTCTCTAAAGCATGAGATATCTACGAATCTACGAGTGGACTACGGCCTAGATCCTTCTCGATCTGCGAGGAGACCCGTGCCCTGCAGTGGGCTAGCAATGGGTTGAGGATGACGAAAATGACGATGATGATGATGTATGGAACAAACAAAATAGCATCGCAAATCTTATTCTTCAATACTACTTCTTCTATTTTTCTAACCGAGCAAAATTTTATTATGAACTTATAAATTCTCTTGGATGTCATATATTTCTATGCCATATTTTAATAACATCGAGTAGAAGTTGTACGGTGTAACACAAGCAATCCTGAAAAATAAATAGACAAACTTTCGCATTTTATAATATTAGAGTGGATACTTTCTAACACTGATTAAACACCCGACAGCGCAAAGCTAAAACCGGTGGACCATAGACAGTGTCGTACACGGGATTTTAGGCCAGGGTGGGCAATAAGAATGGCATTAAATGGAAAGTCCCCTCTCCTATAAGAGTCATATAGAAATGTATATGTATTGTTCGTGAATGTATAATATACATTATATATTATAATATCTATTCGTTTAATAATATTACATACCTACCAATACACATACATACATTGTACACGCAATTCACTGTCTCGAGCGCACCGCGTTAGTTGCACGAGAGTGGACGCGTCTGATAAAGTGCGAGTGTCGAACCTGTGCTACACTATCCAATACAACACAGCAGACAATACAGAGGCAATCTACAAACAGGAGGTGAAACTATTGCTGTGAATGTTTAGACAAAAAAATCCACGACTCGTTGCGATAATCTATATAGCTTGTGGAGATGCTAAGGTTAGGGCCATATGCGCTTCAAAAACGCAATCTGGTTGGTTTATTTGCTCATGTGTCTCAATTTTTCACTCGCATGACAGGTCTTATCGTTCTATTTCACAAGGAACTTATTAGGCCCGGCAATAACTATAGAGTCTTTCAATAAATCAATACAACTATTACATACAAGTTGTAGCAATAAATCCGTATAACTGGTAGTTAATGTCGAACATTTCTATTTATTATTTGTTGCAGAGCTGGTTCCATTGCTTGTTAGCGCCGCTGCAGTTGCGAGATGCGGGTTATGAAAGGTTTCCTTTCCGAGTGGGTAGATAGACATTGTCGCAAATATACTATTGAAGTTGTTCGCAGACTGCTGTAAGAGCCGCAGCAAATATTCGATAAAAGAAAGAGAATATTCAAGAACTTGTAATGTCATCGACATCAAACTGTGTTTATTCTGGTGCATTGAGGAAAATTGCGACATATCATTACTTACTTAAGTATTTATAATTCAAGTGTAAATTACTTTGTCGATATCGTAAATTACATCGTAGGTTGAATTAAAATAAATAAATAAAATAAATATACTACGACAATACACACATCGCCATCTAGCCCCAAAGTAAGCATAGCTTGTGTTATGGGTACTAAGATGACTGATGAATATTTATATGAATAATATAAATACTTATAATATATAGATACACACCCAGACACTGAAAAACATTCGTGTTCATCACACAAACATTGTCTAGTTGTGGGAATCGAACCCACGGCCTTGGCTCAGAAAGCAGGGTCGCTGCCCACTGCGCCAATCGGCCGTCTCCAAATTATAAGTTTCATTATAAGATCTTGAATAGAGGCTTTATTTTGTTTTAAATCCTATTGTGTGAAAAATTACGAGGACGTAGGACTTCACGCATAGGACGAGCCGAAGAAGTGCGGTCGACTTATATTGTTAGCGTTATTCGAATTAATTTTATTTATTTATTTATTTGGTATCTATGACCCATCACTACGCACTACACTATAACATAAATAGAATAAATAAATAAATAAATTGGTTGCCTGTAAAGTCGGTATACGGGCGAAAGTTTTACGTGACAACGACTTTGAGTGGTAAAATAATTTTAATGTGAATATTCATTCGTATAGTAGGAAGAAGGATGAAATAATAGTAACAATTTAAAACATTTATTTATACAAAGAATTATATTTAAAACATTAATTTATACAAAGAATCTCGCACTGAATTTCATATTAACAAAATTTTATTTTTACCTTTACACATACATACGTATTTATATACAAATATATTGTTGTATACGCTGTTTCATTGTACGCAATACATTTGCGTACAATGAAACAGCGTTTACTACAAAGGGACGCGTGCCTTTCACTTTTTATGTCTGTCTCTCTCGCTCTTAGGCGGGCTAACCATGCCCGAGTGGAAGGGACGCGTGCCTCTCACTCGCTCTCATTGTGAGCGCATAACGTGAGCGGAGCGTAACGCAGTTTCTTGAAGTGTCACCCGGCAAACCAATTTATAAGACGTTGTCACGTCAAAAAAATAAAAAAAGTAAGTACCACAACCGTAAATTAACTGTTCTACTTCTAATGATTGTCTCAATGAACCAGTTGTTATGATGGATGCAGGAATTGAATAGTTGATGTTGTTTATTCGCAATAGACCTCAACGTTTGGACCTGCGTCGCGGCACTAACGACAGTCTGCGAACATCTTATATGCTGTATGAAAGTATGATCAACCCACTCTAGGGACGCGATTGTAGATGATTACAGGCTCGGAGAGAGTTTACAATGATGTAGGTAGTACAGAATAGATAGTAGAATAGTAGTTACTAGATATAAGTAGCAAAGTGAAATGACAAAACGACTTACTAAATAAAACTTGCAATTAATGTACGTGTTTCAACTGTAAATTACATACTTAAGGCCACTCTCTTTGTAATAAAAAACTTTAAAAACGTATAAAAAAAATATGTTGTATATAAACCTACCCGTATCATATCACTAAAACAAGCATTTTTTTATTAAATAATAAATTTTATTTTTATTTCAATGTTAATTTTTGTATATATACACTTTACTTTTTTAATTTCTAATCCCTTAATTTTGAAATTATTTTGTGTACGAGTCCCCGACCTGAAAAAAATAGTTTTTGTTTTTTTTTTTCATCCACTATTTGACCATAAAAACACTGTTCTATGTGGATAATATATACTATTATTGTAGGTAATATATATATTTGTGACGCTACTATAGGTATTCATATATCTTAAAATTGTTCACGTAGGTATTCAAAACCCCCAGTGTGGTTTTTTTCTCATTCCTACTATAGCGGTGACAGGTGCGATTGCGACATCGATAATCGCATATCGCAGATATCATCGCGAAACCTTGTCGACACGCGCAGACATTTACTCGCGACCTTAAAGCTTTAAAAACAAATAATAAACGCCGACCATAAAGTAAACGTGTTCCACATTCTGGTGAGCGTTACGTTTCCAATTCGCTTTGTTTCATGTTTGCCTGCAGCGTTTGGACAGCTGTAGTCTTAGTACAAGATTTGTTCGCTCGCAATCGAGGAGTAGTTTTCGCATATCAAACACTATACCGACAAGTTGAAATTGGCGTTATTTTAATCGGTTTAGAGTCACAAATTCCGTACTTCTGATTTTTGTTTTACAATTGGTCGAATTTTAACGAAAGGCAACCAAACCGAACTAAGTTTTTTTCGAAACATTCAGGGCCTTCCATCTAAATGTGTCATAACGTCGCTGAAGTTAAGCATCTTGTCTATCATAACTCCAATCGACGACATCTTTCAAATGACAGAGCATGAAAAATACTGCAATATTAATTATACACACTCAAATTCAAAAATTCAAAATTCATTTATTTCAAGTAGGCCTAAGCGCTTTTGAAACGTCTAGTCTGTCTGCTTGTAGTGACTCTATCACTAAGCCGGAAGCCCTAAATGTTTCAAAACTACTACATGACGTCCAAATGTTCTGCCAAAAGCCCTAACTGACGAATTGCAGACAATTTTAGCTTCAAAACAACACGCATGAGATCCACTCTCGAGAGATTTTACTCTCATGTTCAATACTCGAAAACGAGTCCCCGTGGCGAGCGAGTAAATCTTGTACTAAGGGTATTGTTGTCTGGCGCAGCGAGAAAATATCGAATACGTATTTTATTACGTATAACGCTCGTATTTCACACAGATGTTGACAAAAACAGATAACTGAATGACAAATTATAGTTTTATAGCGGTGAACGCGACGTTGACCAGTTATTCTATATAGGGCATGCGCATATTACACCTTGTGGCATGCATAAATTGAACCTACCTTAATATAGAATAACTTGTTATACACGATTTTTTTTTACTCTGGTCTCCATACTGTCAGACTGAAGAAGGCACGAACAAAATTTCTCCAAGATAGCTTTAACGATTGAGCCGTGCATTGGTAACAAACAGACACACCATTGCATAAAAAATGATGAGTATTAAAAAGCATATTGTTATTTATGTTGACCGATTTAAGTTTCCTTATGCCTATTGCCTTTCACATTATAAAAAGGCTTTTGTACCTTACAGTTCAGAAAAAATAAGTAGAGATATAAATCAGTCTTGAATTTTTCGGACTATGATTCTGAAACAAGAGCGTGTCCGAAAATAAAATATCACTGATTTAAATAATTCCAGCAGGCCCCAGGTCTTACGGCACTGTCAATCCTCAAATTCGAGGTACCTTTAAGTAGGTATTTTATTCTTTACATCCTTTACACTTTGACAGTACTCGTAAACGCGTGCCATGTGCCTATTTGAATAAAAAAATATTTGACTTTGACTTTGACTTTGACTGTACAACACAAAATGTACTCAAATCAAAAATCACAACATAGCGTCTACAATTTGGCAGTCTTATAGCCACATAGCGATCCTTTCCAGGCATTTACTATGTTATTTCTGAAAAAGGTTTTCTTTTAATTTTTTTTATTTCTCTACAAGTTAGCCCTTGGTTGCAATCTCACCTATTGGTGAGTGATGCGGGCTAACCTGTTAGGGAGTTTTACTATTTTCTTTGTAGAAAATGATATTTATATATAGAGATTTGTGTAAAACTGAAAAAGCAACACTGTAATGCAATAAACATTTCCTACTTATATTAGGTAATACTCACTAATTATACTCGTAGGAGAGGGAATATTTATTTATAAGACAACTTCGTTATCTAAGGTTTTACCAAGTTAACGAGTTAACCCTTTTGACATTCACCGCAACAGAGCACTTCGACGACAGAGCGTGCCATTCAAATAATTTATAATGCTATTTTGCTCTTCCAACGGTTTCTTATACCTTAAAGTGTCATATTTATCCTACTTGGTTGGGAAATTTATTTTTATGTTGGCGGCCTCAAGCTCAAGTATTCAGACAACTTTATAATTTTATCCTCTGCATGCATTATTTTTGTAATTATGATTTCATATCGTTCTATATCTGTAATAGTATAGTAAGAGGTGTTGGTGTCGAGTGTAATGAGGTGTGTAGTATAGTGTGAGGGTCGACTTTACAATGAATAATTTGTTAAGAGATAATTAACAATAATTAATTGTAAAGTTATTATAAATTACACCGTACAGATTCTCCTGCTTTTCGCGGACTATAGCCAATTAAGCTTAATTTTTATAATATATCATGGATTTCCGCAAAGTAACGCCTGCTTCTATCCAATAATATATATCATATAACCTCCTATGATGATAGTCAGTCGATCAAATGTCATTGGAATGGTTTTTTTTTTTAATATATATGGACGAGCGTTTGACTGCAATCACACCTGATGGTAACTGATGATGCAGCCTAAGGTGGAGCGCGCTTGCCTAGAATATGGCTATTCACTATCGATTAGAAGGTACTCATATTGTAGGTACTCGGGAAAATGGAAGCTGGAAGGGCATTCCAGATCCTTGCGGTGCGAATCAGAAACGAAGATGCAAAGCGCTTCGTACACGTCCGCGGTATATCAACCACGTAGGGATGCAGATCATTACGGTGCCTCGCGGTTCGATGGTAAATAGCTCACCTTTTTACCATCGAAATGCGCCCAAACAAGAACAATCGGGAACAAGATCCAACAGTTCTTGAGCACACTCTCCGAAATATATCTTATAGAACACCGAATGGCGTAACCTTGCGCCGATGATAACGTATGGAGCGTTTCTAGAGCAATTTTCATTGATACAAACTTTATCTGCGATATTATACGAATAGTATCTATCTTTGAGTAGCTATCTCTAAGCCATTATCATGTAGGCAACTGTACAAATAAAGACTATTATATAAACAAAATGGTAGCGACGTGCATTTGAAGTTAGATTTTATTTTTATTTTGTTAATGACAAGGTTGTTTAAGCTGGTCGCTGCACAATTTTTAAATTATGTTGGAAAAGAGCAATTTAAGAAATTGGTAGAATGTAACTTCCGAACCGACGGTAGGGTTTAGTTCTCTTATAGCAAAACGTTAAAGTTATTTAGACATTTAAAACAAGTGATGTTTTTAAACAGTTGCAAAGAATTTTGTTTTTATTGACATTTAGAGGTCCCTCATAAAAACCTACATCCTACGAAAGATTTTGAAGAATTTCAAAAGATATTGACGGCCGATTGGCGCAGTTTGCAGCGATCCTGTTTTCTGAGTCCAAGGCCGTGGGTTCGATTCCCACAACTGGAAAATGGTCGTGTGATGAGCATGAATGTTTTTCAGTGTCTGGGTGTTTATATGTATATTCTAAGTATTTATGTATATTATTTATAAACATATTCAACAATCATCAAGCTACGCTTACTTTGGGGCTAGATGGCGATATGTGCATTGTCGTAATATATTTATTATTACATTATTTATTTATTTAATTACAACTAGCTCTGCGTACAGACTAACCTATAAGCCGATACGATAGGTAACGCCACGACTTTACAGAGTAGGCAGAGTGGAGCTACACAAGGTAGTAGGTACCTATATAATGTCGTCGGTAAATGTAGTACACCTTGGCTTCAAGAAATGTAATTGCGGTGTGGCATGCGGGAGCTGTTGCAGCACAGGCCTTACCCAATTCGCATTTATCAGACTGTGAAATTTCAACCGATCCAACTGCGATGAGATTGTGTTTCCTTCATTATGATTATTATAATGCATTCAGCTACCTCGTATTTTTTTCTATAGTAACAATTGAGCAAGCAGTTGGCCCACCTGATGGTAAGTTGAAAATCATCCACCTATAACGCCTATACAACGTGTAACAGAATTACGAAATAATATTGAAGGATGCATAAGTATATTTCATAAGAAACCAACATCATGAAAACATTCTGATTGCTTACTTATGACAACCCTATTGAAGATCAAAGACAGACACGCGCATAGTACCTACGCTACGCGATGTCGACCTAACAAAGTGACAGGCGTCACGTTAGTGCTGCATCTGATTTCTTTCAGTAAAAACTATGGCAGTAGTTTACTCAGAAACTTTTAGGTTTACGGTGTCACAGATAAGTCTCGGAGACAGTACATAATGTACCTCTAAAGCCTGTGAACTATGAATACGGCTTTCATTTACACGTCGTTGTATACAGAGCGACACTTCGTAGGGTATGCGAGGAACACTTCCTAAGAAGTTCCCCTCGTGTGAAATAACCTAAGGCTTAGGTGTTAAGCCTCATGTGTCTATACGGAACACAACATTGCGCCAATGCTACTTAGGGGCACAAAGAACATGGCTAGTTGGCGATGTACGAGTACTTCACCGAACAAGCTATGTCACAAAATGCTCTACTGCTACTAAAACGTTGACGTAGTCGTTCGGCTTCAAGTCATGGACAGCAGATTACCGATCCGGAATTGGATTACAAATAGTTTTAAATGACAATGTGAGATGGTGATAACAAAAAAAAACAAAAGTTTGTTGTGGGCTTCTTCTTAGACCAGGACGCGTTTGGAAGCCTCGTAGCTTTAGTTTTAAGTTTGTGAATATGGTTATAGCCATCATCCCACTACCGTGTAATTTTCTCCAATATGGGTAGGTTGGCTTTAACGATTAATTATCATCACATTTAGGGACAACCTCTTCGAAGTGCAGGGTTGGTCAACGCTAATATCCTAACTACTAGTTGGTACTGAACATCCAGAAAATCAAAGTCAAAAGTTGAAGTCAAAATATCTTTATTAAAGTAGGTACATTGCATGAGAAATGTGTACATGGTAGTGAGATGATGGCGATAACCATATTCGTAAACTTAAAACTAAATCTACGAGGGTTCCAAACACAGGACGTGTTGACGTCTAAGAAGAAGCCAAAGACAAACTTGCCGGGTGTTATTTTTGCTATCACGATTTCACATTGTCATTTTAAATTGTTAGAAGAGCAACCTGGTTAGAGTAATAATTCAAACCCAAGCTTTTTTTATCGATTACGTAGTCCTTCACATGCAGGCCTTTATTAATATACAGTAATTAAAAAAAATTTAAACACAATTATAAAAAAGTACTTTTTATATTTGATGAAAAAGTTTCCCTTTTTTTATATTAACTCACCTTCTTAGCTGTGTTGCAATACGATGGCAGTAAATCTACTAAGGAAGCGGCAACGCTGATTTTCAGTAGGAACCCAAAGACAAATACATAAACACAGTGTTTTCAAAAAGATTATACTAGTAGCCAGGTAATTTTATTTTTCTTGCGTTAGTGTCACCCATGTCGCCACTGACAAGAGATAAAATTAATTACTCGTCCACCTGCCAAAGCACGGCCACTGGGAAAAGGAGGTTATTTCAACCCGTGCGCCCGAACGCCCGTGCTCAGAGTGGGGTTAATCGTCCTGCGCGACCTACTCATAATATATCTAGATAGATTAATAAAAAAAAAAAAAATTAAACAAAAGAAAAGGTAAATAAATATATATGCGGTAATGCGGCCTTATCGCATGAAGCGATCTCCTCTAGATAACCTCAACTCCTTTGGTTGATGAAGCATGTTTGGTACGGAAAACGGGATAGTGCAAAATTTAATTTAAAAATAATAAATTGTTATATTTTACACATACTTTACATACTACTACTACAATAATATATATGTATATATATACCATATATATAATGTGGTGTTATGTATTTATATATATATATATATATATATATATAAGTACATAACACCACAGGATAGATAGGAAATGGTTTTTATATCTACATATTATTATAAAAAAATTCAAACAGAGATCCGTTTTCTTATAACTTGGCTCATACGCCAGTTGTAGAAACCAATTATAGAACAAGCAAACCAGATTAATAAAAAAAAAATGACTTTTTTTTTTTGGTATAAGTTAAATATTATATTTCAACAAGGTTGGAACACAGGCGCGTGACAAATTGATATAATATAACGTGTTGAATATCGACCGATTGACCTCGAATCTATTCGTTATTTATTATGACTGTCGATATTGCCCTATCATTTTAGTTACATATAAACTCACCTTTGAGTCCACCAATCCATCCCTACTAATATAATAAATGTCAATGTAAGTTTGTGCGTTACGCTTTCACGCAAAAACTTCTTAACCGATCCCCATGAAACTTTGTACATATTCTTAGAAGTGTTAGAAGTAATATAGAATACTTTTTATCCTACATTAAGCTCGGTTCCTGTGGGAGAGGGGATGAGTGTTTGACGATTTTACACCATAACTCCGACAAATTATAACCGATTTAAATAATTATTTTTGTACTATAGAGGTTATAATGTGTTTAATTTTGCCCAAACTGTGGTTGGAGATAGAGGCCAGAACTCCTCAGCGGACAGCAGCAATCCGCTCATTTAAGACTTAGCGATACTGAATACTTAATTAGATCTACAACTAAATTTAATGCCACATCAAAAAACAAAATCAAACGCAGACGAAGTCGAAGGGAAACAGCTAGTTATTAATAAACCAAAGAATAAATAAATCCGCACTGGGCCTTCTTAACCCCTTCTCATTGTGGGAGGAGTGCATTGATGTGATGATGATGAGACACACCCGGGGGCCAAGTATATAGTTGTATATTGTGGTCGATCAATAGCAAAAGTACTAATTAAAAGAAAAAAAGTTATGGAACGTTTATTATCATTAGGATATTATGTGCAACAAATAGTCAAAGAAGTTTGTTCTCAGCATGTTTCCGATCATTGTAGCCAACAGAAACTTAATTTACTGTAATTTTTTTAATTATTAAGTAAAGGAAGCGGTGATAGCCCAGTGGGTAGGAGCTCGACTTTACTGAACGCAAGAAACTCCATACTAATGCGAATGTTTTTGCAGGTGGAAACGCTTCAGATGTGATCTTTTACACCGCCCACGATATAGGTATATAATATAATATCATTTAATTCAGACGTTTCCATCCATAGATTGTTAGTATATTAGTTACAATTTTTCATTAACCACTAAGTTAGTATTGATTAGTTTAAATAATAAAAATAAATAAAAAATAAACAAAATTACATTAAATTACATTATATTGATATTATATTACACATATTTATTAATAATTCGGAATTATATTATTTTGTGTTCTTATTATCTGAGCTGTCATTCACTACATTTAATTAACAGTAAAAGTGTATTTATTTTTCGCCTTAGCGCCTGCTAATCAGTTGGAAGAGAAGTCAAATATTTAAAAAGTCTGAGAAAATACGTCCAATTAAAAGTTGAACAACCAACTTTGGAAGCCAGCCAAGTAGCACAAAAAGCATGATGATATGTAACTATTAAAAATCTTTCGAGCTGAAATATGATAAAATATATATTTAAAAACACAATAATTTGCTTTATATTTAAATAATTAAATTAAATAAATCTTCAATGTATAAAATAGGAATGCAATAAGTTAATTAAATGTGTCTTCCTATTCAATAAAGTATTGTATTATTTTCAAAAAATATATAGCGGTATACTTACGCACTTATTTACTTATTTTATAGCTACGCATGTATATAGAGGTGAACAGGAGTAGTATATACAGTTATATATACAAACAGATTTTTTAATAATATAAGCAAATAATGTCCGATGGATTCGTAAATCGCATTAAAGTTTAATGTCATTGTTAATACACATGTCTTCCGCCTTGAGAATTGAGACTTCCTTTGAAGGACAACGTTTGCAGAATATAAAACTGTGAGTAATCATTTCGCTGGTAAAATTCCAATATCATACCATACAAACCACTTGTGTTTGCATGAAATGTAATAAAAATCACTTTATGCTGTATGTACGTATATAACGAATGGTGATATTATTTATGCAAATTATTTATCAATCCCTGAATTATTCATTTATATATATATATATATATATATATAATATATACAACCTAAATGCCGAAGTATTTAATAGTTGTTTGGAGTATCTTTAGGGAAAACATTTAATTCCGTATATAACACATATCTCGTACACAGAAACCCTGCTTGTACGAATATCCGTTATGGTAGGGATATCTCTACTAATATTATAAATGTCAATGTAAGTTTGTTTGTTACGCTTTCTCTAACTCCCACAAATTATAACCGATTTAAGCAATTATTTTTGTAATATAGATGTTATAATATGTGATTCATTTCGCCCAAACTTTGTGTAGATCTGATGAATGTGGTTGGAGATGGAGCACAGAACTCTTCAGCGGACAGCAGCAAACCCCTCATTTAAGGCTTAGCGATACTGAATACTTTAAATTTTTTTAGAACTACAACTAAATTGAATGCCACATCAAAAATCAAAATTAAACGCAGATGTCGTCGCGGGCAATAGCTAGTAGTATTATAGAAAGATAACAGGAGTCATCTTTTCTGTCATAATAAAAACCCTCAGTACGTCCTAGCAACGTCCTACTGACAGGTATTAAATTAAAGGAAATAGATTTCTATTAGTATACATTATAATATAGTATAAATAAAGTGTAAAGCGATTATAGCCAAGTGGGTAAGGATTCGGCTTTTCTTTCTTGGAGACCGAGTTCTAGACCCTTCGGAACGCTGAACTGACTTTTCGGAATTATGTGCGTTTTAATACAAGCAATTTAATTATCACTCGCTCGATATCGATATATTATATATAGTATTTGCTGCCAGATTGGACTGCCCTATACTGTGGCCACTGTGTGAGAGTAGCAATCGGGCGAGTGTAATTTTGTTTATTTTCTATTTATTTTTATTATTTAAACTAATCAATACTAACTTAGTGGTTAAGGAAAAATTGTAACTAACATACTAACAATCTATGGATGGAAACGTCTGAATTAAATGATTTTTATTATTATTATATTATTAAATGGTGAAGGAAAACATTGCGAGGAAACCTGCATGCCTGAGAGTTCTCCAAAATGTTCTCAAAGGCGTGTGAAGTCTAACAATTCGCACCTCGGCAGCGTGGTAGAGTAAGGCCTAAACCCTTCTCATTCTGAGAGGTGACCCGTGCCCTGTAGTGGGCCGGTAATAGATTGATGATGAAGATTGATGATTATATAGTAATGATTAAAAAATATCATCATCGTCATCATCTAACGCCTATCTTGATACAGTGCAACCTTAATGTAACGTACCTCAATATAACGACTTCCTCGATTTAACAAATTCTTCGTAATCCCCTTGAATTGTCCATAAGAGTCAATATAAAATATACCTTTACATTGCGAACATTCTTTGCGTACAACCTCTTTATAACGAATTTTCAACTATCAAGAAAAAGTATTCATACCTCTAATTAACGAATTTTGCCAACCCAAAACCTTTATATAAAGTTTCCACCAATAATATAACTCTTACTCTTATAATGTGATTCATGTCTCGACATGTTTCGACACGCTTTTGTTTGTACAGTAATCATTGTTGTTTTGATGGAGAGTAATGTAAGCACCTCTGCTCGTCACTATTGTTAAAGATTTAAGTAAAAATGGCACAGAAACGTAAAAGTTCTTTTACCTCTTTGTAACGAATTTTAGACCAATCTAACCTCAACATAACAAACCTCAGTTCAACGAATTACTTGATAGGTATTACGAATATTTTCTTGTTCCCCTCCGATTTGTTATATCGAGGTTGCACTGTATATAGGCGCCCACTGAGATTTTAGGGTTTTCATTGCGACCCTAGTGAGGGTCTTCTAACTAAGGAAAGCTGAACAGTAGGTGTTTATTATGAAGTAATAAAAATAAATAACAAAACATTTTTAAGTTTGAATTAAGATATTCATCATTGACTGCAGATGTTGTACGTAATCGTAAACATCATTTAATTGATTGTTTTTGTGATTGATAGTAAATTGCATACCTAAATGATTAATGTTTTGGAATTACGCCCTTGACATGTTTTAAAGGTCAACTCGTACGTTACAATCGCTAACTGTACTCGCCAAAATTGATTAATAACCTGTCAAAAATTAATTAGGTCTCAACTCCCGACAATGTACCTTACCTCTGTATACATTCTTAGGCTGGCCTCGCACAGCTGGAATGTATCTCTGAATTCATAATCTTAAATTTCGGCACCTTCACAAATGTCTTGATCGGGAGTTTCGTATTTCCCGACACATGCAAACGGAAGGACGGAACTCTTTTGAGCAGCAAGACAAGCTGTTGCTCGCGACTTCGTGCGCGTTTGTTTTTGTTTTAAAAGCATAACGTTCATCATTATCATATCAACCCAATACCGGCCCACTACAGGGCACGGGTCTCCTTCTACAATGAGGAGTAGTTGAGGCCGTAATCCACCAAGCTGGCCCTGTGCGGATTGGTGGACTCTACACACCTTTGAGAACAGTATGGAGAACTGTCAGGCATACAGGTTTCCTCACGATGTTTTCCTTCACTGTTGAAGCAAGTGATATTTGAATTGATTAAAACGCACATTACTTAGTAAGAAATGCGTGCTGGGATTCGAACTCGGCTTCCCGATGGTCTAGTCGAAGTCCTACCCACTGGGCTACCACCGCTTCTTAACGTTAAGCATCACGTTATCTCCAATTTATTTTAGGGGCGTGTGGCAGTAGCAGCAGCGACAAATAGTCGATTGCGCTGGGTACTGAACGTTTACTGGAGTCAGTAAATGTACAGTCAGTAAGTTCTTAATATCTTTAAATTTTCCTTAATTCCAATATTGATATCGACTGGGATTGGAATTCGGAATTAATTTTGGAATGGCGCGGTTACATTAAGATATGAATCGGGTCAAAGCATTAATTAATGCAACATACAAAGCCATGAATCACAAGTAAATAGTCGAAGAGTTATTTGTTCAAAATGCAGATTGTGTCTTTCTTTACTTATGCATATAACGGGCGATTTTTCAATCGCATATATATATGCCGTAGCAAGACAACATCTTACGCACTTATATAACGATCTAGCTTTAGGACAAAGTTGGGCTTTGTAAAGCAAATTTGGAGATATCAGATTTGCAGACATAATGTATATTTAGGCACTTTTCTATCAATGGCAGGAAACAAATTTCTTATGACAGCAGCCGTTGTAAACTTATCAAAACATAAGTTACTAAATCCAACTTAGTGGCGCGAAAAGCTCTGTGCTTTTATCAATCCAGAACTTCAAGGTGTCACCGTATACACATAAAGTAGGAACATTTGACTTGTGTTAACACTTTAACGTAATCGTTCACTAGCTCTTAAAACAAAATAGCCTTGTGGTACCGGTGCAAAAACTAGGGAAAGGAAATTCCTTGTGTGCCCGTTGCAATTCATTTGTAGATAACTCGCCTTAAGAATACATACATAAGTTATACATAGGTTGATAAATAAAAATAATAATAACCCAAAGCTAAAATCAACTTCCCCAGCACTCTATAATCATACGACTAAAATGCTATCTGTATAGACCTTTTATAGGCTCTTAAGCCAAATTTAATAATCAAACTTCTTCACTTAAATCCTGACTAGTATATATATACCTATGTATAAAATAAAGTTGTGTTAGTTACACCATTTATAACTCAAGAACGGCTGGACCAATTTTTATGATATTTGTTTTTTTGGATTTCTCTTAGACCGGAATAGGATAATAAGTATTAAAATACAACATTCATAAAAAAAAAATGATCCGCGGTACGATTTGCACCG
This sequence comes from Pararge aegeria, assembly GCF_905163445.1. NCBI lineage: Eukaryota > Metazoa > Arthropoda > Insecta > Lepidoptera > Nymphalidae > Pararge > Pararge aegeria. Next base: position 4,456,367 of record NC_053183.1, read on the forward strand.
ATCTTAATTATGTTTGTCACATATAGTTACACCTGTCACAGGAGTCGTATCGATCCTAAGTGAATTTAAAACCTTTGTTAGGCACCTATACAAGGCCGTACCGCCAACGATACTTTGTATCCTCGAGATATAAGATACTTTTAAGTCCGGGAAAATTAACGCTTACCGAGGGATTAAAAAAAATCTCCATTATCGCAGGCATCAGTTTTATAATATTACTTTTATATTTGTCGGTGTCTTTCTTAAACCGAGTACAAGTAGGTACCAGCTACCTATACGATTTCGAAACGCGGAATCAAACGCATCGAGGGCATAATACCGGTACCCACTGACGTGTAAGGGGGCATTTGCAGTGAGCTCCGACGCGACAGGGGCGAGGGGGGAGGTACGGGGGAGGAGTGTGGAAAATGGGTCGCCGCAGCATTCCGCGAAGGTTGACACCTCGGCGGGCTTGTATTGCAGGCAGCACGTTTGTTTATTGCAAAATGCAATGATTTGAAGAGCAGGAATCATTTTCTTACATGCAGGGCTAGCACAGGCGGAATATAAAAATTATATCCCCTGATTATATCCCCTGACAATTGGAACATGGAATAGGAGAAGTTTACCCCCGTTTATTAATACACATATATTATTTCCACTGGTGCGCCAGTGCTCTGAGAATCTGAGAGTTGTTAAAGCTGTGGGAGAAGATAAATTTATATTCTTTCCCCGGGGAGATAATTGTCTCCTGGCCATGCTAGCCGTTCTGCAGGGCTAGCACGGGCGGAAGATAAAAATTATATCTCCTGATTATATCCCCTAACAAGGAATATAATTAACGTGTCCAGCTAAATCACTGGAACATGGACACTGGATACTGAAAAACATTAATGTCCATCGCACAAACATTTTCCAGTTGTGAGAACCCAACCCACAGCCTTGGTCTCAGAAGGCAGGCTCACTGTCCACTGCGCCAATCGGCCGTCGAAATCTAAATAATATACGTGTAACAATAAACGAGGGGGAACTTCTCCTATTCCCTATTCCCGTGTTTTGGCAGGTGGACACGTTAATTCTATCTGCCTATGCTGGGGGCTAAAGATGGATTTCCATAGAAACAAAATCTTTTGTAATACAATCCTTACTCATGAATATTCGTCATCATCCAAACAGATTTTCGGCGACCTACAATCTACGCACGTTTCGCTCCGAAACCGGAGCATCCTCAGGAGATGTTGAATGAATAATTGTTAAGTTGTTACTTAACAATTATTAAGTTGTTACTTAACAATTATTTATGCTAGAAATTTAGATTCTCGGCAAAGGAGGTTTTTTATTAAACGATAATAGAGCTTTCTGTGTCCTGTTTAACTACATATAAAGCATTGCTTTGTTTCATTCTTTAACTTCGGAGATATTGAGATTTTTTAATAGGCAACTCTAGTAAAATCTAGTGCGATATTAAATTGTTTAATGCTAAAAACATATTTATATATTGTAATCAATAATTTAATTTTCGTCAAAAGAATTTCTTTAAACAGACATATCAAACATTAATTTTGATACAGTAGGTACTAAGGAAGACGACTTACACCGACAATAAAATACGTTGGAAATATAAAACGGTTTTTTCCTTTATTTTATCATTATTTTACCTACTGCAGCATGGCTAGCATGGGCGGGAGATAAAAGTTATATCCCCCGATTATATACCGTGACAAGGGATATAGTTAATGTGCCCACCTGCTAAATCACTGGAACATGGAATAGGAGAAGTTTACCCCCATTTATTAATTAATACACATGCGTTACATGGGTATTATTTCCACTTGTGCGCCAGGGCTGGAGGCAATTATATCCCCGGGGGAAAGAAAAAATGTTATCTTTTCTCAATGCTTTATCGACTCTCAGAGCACTGGCGCACAAGTTTAAATAATATCCAAATAATATATGTGTAATAATAACCGTGGGTAAACTTCTCCCATTCCCGGTTCCCGTGTTTTCCCGATACGTTAATTATATAATTTTTGTCTCCTGCCTGTGCTAGCCCTGCAGTGATTGGTCTGAGAGAACAAGCTCTATCAAGTGTAAATAAACAAATGACTAAGGCAATCGGCGTTCGTGGATGAAATAGGACAAAAACGATCCGGAAATTGCTGTGTGATTCAATCATCACGCAAAGCTCATATAGTTTTAGGCTACTTGTAACTTTATAACATGATTAAAAATTTAGGTAGAAAAATCCTATAGTGTTTAGTCATCTATATACCTACGTGTCACTTTCGAACCGAAGCTCGTCCGGGGAAGTACCCAATACCCAGTGGCGTGCATAGAGGGTATGCACAGGGTATGCAGATGATACAAAATGAAGAAAATCTCCAGTACGAGTTATCTCCAGTCTCCATAAAACCACTTAAGGATAGGCATTGTAAGAGTTATAAAAATCCTATCCTTAAGTATTTATAACTCGTAGTACTAAGTATTTATAACCCTCTATGCACGCCACTGCTAATACCGGCATGCTTGTTTCCGCAGCATTGCTGTGTTCAGGTCTGAAGAGAAGAAGAGACGGGAGGGGTTTTCGGTGTTATTACAGGCACATGAGACTTATTAGGTTGATGGACACAGGGCGGCATTTTAAATAAAATCAAAATCCATTTATTTCAAGTAGGCCTAATATAAGCACTTTTGAAACGTCAAGTCTGTTTGTAGAGACTCTCCCACGGGTTCGGAAGGCAGATTCTACCGAGTAGAAGCCGGCAAGAAACTCAGCAGTTGCCGACTGTGAAGAAAGCTTTCTGAAGTGTTGTTCTGTTTATCGATGGTTTGCCATTTATGCCATGAAAATAGGCACGTTATATACATATTACATATCGCAGGAGGTGGGCATAGGATACTTTTAATCCCGAAAATCCTTTGCCTTATGTTTACTTTTTATACAGTTTTGGTTTAATGCAGCGTGACGATACCCCTTACATATGAGGTGGAAAGTACCTAGATGGGCGACATTAACTATGCTGATAATGCTGATGGAATATCGCCAAATGATAATGTGACAAACCGATTCAGCTACAAGTAAGTACCTCAAAAGTGAATCAAAACATGAGGTAACTAGGTACCTACTTAGTTCGCGAGACGTAAAGGCTCGGTCATGATTAACACCTAACGGACCGAGTTCAGTAAATGCGTTAATGACTGCATGTTGCGGTATTTAAGGCTTTTAACCCGAGCTGAATGAGCAATTTAAATATAGAACACGAAAATTTAGTTTCTTACAACGTTTTAAATGCCAGTTTAATTGTAATAGTTACTTTAATGCTGACGGATCGCGCTTTAAGAGAAAAACACTTTTGAGTTTTATATTAATCTATATATACATAAAAGAAAGTTGTGTTAGTTGCACAATTTATAACTCAAGAACGGCTGGACCAATTTTAATGATATTTGATTTTTTGGATTCCTCTTAGACCGGAATAGGATTAAAATATTATAAGTATTAAAATATAACATTCATCAAAAAAACAAAATATCCGCAGTACGAAGTTAAGACACCACATCCAATCCATACTAATATTATAAAAGCGAAAGTGTTTGTTTCTGTTTGTCACGACCTAACTTCAACCATCCAAGCAACTTGATTTTTGGCTTAGAGTTACGTGAAAGGGCGGAGATTTTTGGCATAGAGTTACTTGAAAGGACGGAGAGTAAAATAGGCTTTTTATCCCAGGAAATCCAAGAGAGCCCACGGAATTTATAAAAAACGCGGACGAAGCACGCGGGCAAACCTAGTTTTTGGTAAATGTGTCATTAGCTAAACCATCAAGGTCGTCCCAATAACAGCGTAGTCGCACCTTTACAAAGCGGCGGCGCCACACAAGACCTGTCCCAGCTTGACTGACTCACTCACAGTAATGGCGTTCTCGGAATCGAATTTCGAATGTCTGAACCGTTGCGAAACCTCCGAACGTGGATTTTGACTTTCGTGGAAAAGGCGACGCACGGAATTAGCCCCTATTCCCTAACAATCAAAGGTTATAATAGATTAGCATGTGAAAATCAAATTTTTGAGAAGCGATCTTGTTCTTTCCTTGATGTTTTACATGTGGAGTTGTGAGTGATGTAATGTATTATATTTTTTCGTGATGATTGTAGACTGTTATGACATGCCACATAATTTCTAATACCTGAGCAAATTAGGTAAGTTATCATTATTCAAGGAATTGTGTAATTAATTGATAAATAACGTTTGATTATAATACCACAGATCACAAAAAATTTAATAACAATAACGCGGTAATGTTAAAATATTATAGTATATAGGTATATCACTGGAGTGCTAAGTTTACGTCTATGAGTACGCCTCATAGACGTAAACTTACCACTCCAGTGAAGGAAAATACTCGTCCTTCATATTATATCTATATATTTTACTGTAAGTTTATTATATGTATATATTATATATGTAGATATAGGTATATATGCGTGTTTATTTAAATGCACCACCTACCTCTCTTCTTGAGCTGTGTTTAACGCCTTTGGTTGCCTGGAAGAGATCGCTATGTAGCGATAAGGCCGCAAAATTGAATACTTTTTGTTAAATTTTTATTTATAATTTTACTATATGTTTATGTGGTGTACAATAAAAGTGTATTCATTCATTCATTCATTTTAAATTAACATGAAAAACTTTAATCATTTATCAAAAGTATTTTATTACAACAAAGGTATCGAAGTTGTAGGAGCGAGTCTCGTGTAATCTCCTATATGAATATATACAATTTGAAGAAATGAAGCCAATAATAACAATTTATTTCTTTCTTCAGCCGAGAGACCCTTATATTATGTACGTATGAATTATAATTTTTTGGAATCTGCCCATGTTTAAATTAGATCTAAGTATTACTCAGAGAATATTTGTAATTAGAATGTGGTCAAGCAAAAATATATTTATATATATATATATATATATATGTATACTTATATAGAAAAAAAATGCTTGAATTGTGTTGGATATTATGCTTGTGACTTTTTTACTTATATTATTTTCAAAATGTTGCTTTAGTTTCATACGTATGTATTTGTATTGTAGCGGTTAGATAAAGAAGCTGATATGGCATTTGTCTACTGGAGCACATCTCTGCGACCCTAGCGGTACAGCGGTTGACACGATTCCCGCACGACACAGTCACACAGATGTATTCCGATCCTAATTCCTACCGTTATAATGCTGTGTTTTGATATTCATATCGTCAGTATAAGTATACACTACAGTACACTATACTACACTACTACAGTTTCCCTGACCGATTTCGGCCACAGCGTGGTGGCCAATCCCCAGAGAGATTTTTCAACTACGCTTGATATATAGGTATAGTGTGTGCGCAAACATAGTTTGTGCACTCTCTATTTCCTAACCCTCCTAGTCCGATGGCATGGCAGATTCTACACGACCGGAAAAGTTCAAGCGCAGCACCGACAGCTTAACGGCTCTCCGAAGCACGTAAGTGTATCACCGCCAATTTCTAAAATCCGGGCTGGTATTAAGAATTTCTTGATAGAAAACCCCAATACTTATTCACTGGCCCGACCCGGAATCGACCCCAAGACCTCATGATAAATTAAATACAAATACAGAAGAAACTTAAAATAATAACAATAAAATAGAGCGTGCAGAGGCGGTCTTATCACTAAAGCGATCTCTTCCAGACAACCTTTGACGTTAGGAAAAAAAACGAAGGTCTATGTCCAGCAGTGGACGCACAATGGCTGATGAGATAAAAACTAAACGAGTATACGATATACGAGTAGCTGTAGCCCACTTGGATCAAAATCAAATGCTGCTTGATAAAATCTGGAACCGATTTTTCCGCATACGTAACCGAGGACAAAAGCCAGTAAGTAGGTAATGTAGCCAGCCAGTAATAGGTGTCTATTATACATAATATGATAATAAGATTGCGCGCACATATATTTAGCATATTGTTCAATGAAGGTTTCCTAGCGTGCATAGCAATGGGATACCTGGTAAAGAATACATAATATAGACTTCCTATACTTAGTAGCTAAGTACAAAGGAATCTATATAGACGAATCTAGTATAGAATTGATGAATTACAAATTCATTCATTATTCTAGACCGCCAAACTAAATACAATTATTACGACGGCCGATAGGCGCAGTGGGCAGCGACCCTGCTTTCTGAGTCCAAGGCCGTGGGTTCGATTCCCACGACTGGAAAATGTTTGTGTGATGAACATGAATGTTTTTCAGTGTCTCGGTGTTTGTATGTATATTATAGGTATTTATGTATCCTATTCATAAAACAATTTATCAGTCATCTTAGGACCCATAACACAAGCTACGCTTACTTTGGGACTGGATGGCAATGTGTGTATTGTCGTAGTATATTTATTATTTATTTATTTAATTATATCCGTACAAAACCGGTATTTCAATCTGGGTATTAAGTCGGTCTATATAGGGTTGTCAACTTTTATTTAGGTGTAACGTAACGTAAGATACTGTTACAGTAAATTTATAAAGTGGGTAAATAATTAAACTTTTGATAACTATAAATTCATATTAGCCAGATATTTTATTAAATAGTTAATAGATAGTTTTCAAGAAAAAATTAAAATTATATTTGATTAACAACCAATGTTCATGACATTGAGTTGGTGGTTATTTTGATATAAATACGACTGCATTATCGATGCACCTCCGTCCTACATGGACTCGAACGATGCAAAGATATCTCCCAATGTCTTAGTCATATCACTACATTAGTGTGCAATGTTTTTGGCCGCACTGAACTATGCGCATGCTAACTCTCGGGCGCCCAAGAGGTTTTTTTTATCATCATCATTTTTTTTATCATCAACATCATCATCAATTCAACCAATTGCACTGCTGGACATAGGTCTATTTTAGGGAGTTCCACAATCCATGGTCCTGGGCCACTTGCCTCCAGCGACTCCCAGCGACTCGCCTAATGTCGTCTGTCCTCCTTTTTGGGGGCCGAATCTACGCTGCGTTTACCGGTGACACTACACCTATGACCTTCCTAGTATATTGACCTACTAGTCTATTATACTACCTACTAGTATATTTTACTGAAAACAATTAAGTTATTATGCAACAAGCAATAACTACTTTAATGAAGCGGTGATAGCCTAGTGGGTGGGATTACCGCATTCCTTGTATGGACCGAGTTCGATTCCCGGCACCATTGAACGTGTGTGGAAGGCACTTTTGAAGCGATGAATCACGAACCTCTAATCTCTACATATATTGTTGAGATCTCTTCATAGATAAAGCGTTTCAGTAAGATGCCGCGTAGAAACTGATTACTGACTGGGATATAATAGTTAATATAACTGCCATACCCCTAACAGATATGTATACCCCATCTTAGACAGCAACATTTACATCAGTGACCCCAGTCCAGTCCACCAGAGATTATTTTCTAGTGATGCGCATGCTAGCCCATAGCTTAGGTACGCATCACTAAATCATTTCCACCTTTAGTATAAATCCGGGCAGTCGTGTAAAAAGCGAGTTTATTCAAAATGCAAACGAGCATTGCAATCGGATATAATATAATTAAAAAAAGAATTATTCATGACCCCAATGACGTCGATCGAAACGGGATTGAAAGAGAAATTTGTATTTTAAACTGCTCTTTGTGTGAAAATAATCGCTTCTTTCTTTTATTTGTAGATAGGTAGTACCTAAAACTGCCTTTCATTGATTAAAATATTAATTTGATTAAAAGCCATATAAATATATATAGTTATGATTAAAGAGCTATAGCTTCACGCCCTAACTAAGTAATCAAAAGACATGATTTTTGGCAACGAGCTAGTTAAAAGGACGGAGAATAACAAAGGCTACTTTTAGTCCTGAAAATTATAAATTTTTATTGTAAATTAACCGCGGATATCGCCACGCAAGTAGGATAACAAGTCTGGCTTGCACTTGTTTAAGAACAGTAGGGATCGATCACATAACTTTAACGACGAATAGTTCAAGAGAACATGTTAGTTCTCTTAGGTACATAGGTAGACAAATCCAAAACAAATTATTTAGGCTAATAATTTGTTTTGGATTTGTCTATCTATCGTGTCACCCAGGGATTGTATCCAGGGTGTCACGATCCGCATTCGAAAATATTAACCACTAGACTAACTGGCGGTCTGGGATCTTATTGTAGAATGGTCTGGAATGTAGTTAACAGGTACTGCGTGTAGGTAATAGGTTCTCAGTCTAACAAAAGCTAAAGCTCTTTGCCGAACTCTACCTTTCTAACTCAATGCCTTTCGCAATATAAAACCTTGTTTTTTGTATATGTTTTTATGTTTATTATTAATTAAAATATTCATCAGTTATTTTAGTATCTACCCATAACACAAGCTACCCTTGCTGTGGGGCTAGATAGTGATGTGTGTTGTCGAACTGTATTTATAGTATGTATTTAATAATGCGTGTGTATCACCAATATAATACCAATAACAACATTGTTGTGTACAATTCATTCGCAACGATAATAGACAACAAAAATGGTGAATACAGACATTCGAATTTCGAATGTAGCTCCCCGGCAAGGCAAAGCAGACGGGCTGACTCAACGCGACCGCGCTTCCGCCTGCGGGCCGATAGCAAGGTCACCGGCCGCCGCGCACACATGCATACCGCACGCTAATCGCAACACAACGGCGCGCACACACGTACGCGTGAAAGTAGTGAGAGTACAGTCGCGTTCAACTCGTTATTGCAACCGTGGTATTTGTTTTAACATGTGTGATGCATTAATCTTGAGCATTTGACGCACTGTGCACTGCCCCTTTACAGAGTAAGGCACCCTGCACAACGCCAATATAACGGACAATAATTTTACTGAATGATTTGAAACGAAATCCCAAACACTTATTTTTAAATATATATTTTTTCATTATTTCATTTTCTTTTTCAAAAAGCAGGTTCTACTCTATGTGACTTTAAGATATCAGTTACATCATCTTACCTGAGCTTCTACTTAAAAAACAGTAATAAAAGTATCTAAGTAGATCTTGTTACAATAAAATTATTTTTAAATTAAAAAAAAACCGACTTTAACATACGCCCAGTAACTAACAAGCAAAAAATTTTTAATTTTTAAATAACAGCTCGACCGATTTCGATCAAATTTAAACGGGACCACCTGAAAAGTATGCCCTTTTAAACAAGAAAATAATTTTTGTAATCGGTTCAGGCGTCTACGATTAACATGCATGAAAAAAAAAAGATTCCGACGAATTGAGATCGTCCTCCTTTTTGAAGTCGGTTAAAAATACCGATTGACATCTTTGATATGTCACTCTCATTAATTTGTTTGATTGATTGATGATGCTAAAGGATATATAGATGTGTAACAAAAATAAAATTGGTCAAATCAACTCAAGAAAATTGCACGGATGCTACATTTCAATTAGAATATGGCACTCGATGCCGTTAGGTGACGGCCGTTCAGGGTATCTTGAATGAATGAATTAATTAAAATACTTTTATTGCACACCACAAACAGTACAGAGAAAAAAAGAAAAGTATAAACAAACAACTTCACGCTCCGCTCATAGCGATTTCTTCCAGGCAACCAATGGCGAAGATTAAAAACAGGTACAGAAAATAGTTAGGTCATAGGTGGTGCATATATATACATATACACATAAAATAAATATTTCATTACTTACATATAATATATAAAAAACAATATTTGTAAAGATAAATAAATAAACAAGTAACTACAATTATATATATCATATGTAAAAATGATATTTACTTAAAAATAATATAATAGGTTAAATAAAAACAAAAAAATAATTATCCTCAAATAAAAATAATGAAGAATTAAAAAAAGAGAAAAAGGGAGCAGTTAACTATCCCGGGTCATCAGTTGATTGAGACAACGTCTATCTTCTACCTTGTAAGACGACTAAGAGAATATAACCGAACACGTCTGAGGGGTTATGATGGCACACGATGATGATGTAAACAGATAAAGTATCTCATCAAAAAACATCACAAATATACAGTGGCGTGCACTTCATACATGCATAAAAGCACTGCTTACCCTAAAATTGTTATATAAAACTCTTGTAGGAGGAGGATTTTTGCCATTTATGCAATTTCCCTGCTGCTTGCATACCCTGGTGAGAAACCCAGTGCACGCCACTGCAAATATATATTGTTAAACAAAATAATTACCATCAAAGTGTGAAGCTCCTACTATTGCATAACACAATAATTCTACTGGTGAGGTAGTCAAACTTTAACCGATCGATGTTTTATTGAAATTTCACCCTCTGTACTGACCCGCTGGTGGCTTTAAAATTAAACAACTGAGTACAACACGTAACCCCTCCGAGCTCTGTCTCGTTTGTTTTGTCTCGTTTGCTGTCGTGCTAAACTTCTCGTACAATGGGGATTTTCCCAATTTATGTCCCCTCGAAAAGGATTTTAAAGGGGATCATCTACGATCTACCGGTGGGTAGGTATTAGATACAGTGAATGAATGAATGAATGAATACACTTTTATTGTACACCACATAAACGTGTAGAAAAATCAAAAATCAAAATTTAACTAAAAGTGTACAATTTGGCGGCCTTATCGCTACACAGCGATCTCTTCCAGACAACCAAAGGCGTTAAACACAGCTCAAGAAGAGATGTAGGTGGTGCATATTAAATAAACATATATATTTGCATATATACATATATAATATATTGTATGCCCCTCGAAAAGGGTTTTAAAGGGGATCAGCTACAGCCTACCGGTGAGTAGGTATAAGATACACTGAATGAATGAATGAATGAATACACTTTTATTGTACACCACATAAACATGTAGAAAAATTAAAAATAAAAATTTAACTAAAAGTATACAATTTGGCGGCCTTATCGCTACACAGCGATCTCTTCTAGACAACCAAAGGCGTTAAACACAGCTCAAGAAGAGAGGTAGGTGGTGCATATAAATAAACACATATATTTGCATATATACCTATATATATATACATATCTAATATATACATATAATGAACAACCATCAACAGTGCCATAGGATACAGGTGATGAACGAATATATCTAATATTTTAAAAGTTCTTTGTAGGCACTATCGCCCAGTGCTGGTATCAAGGTAGTGACAAAATGCCAAGAGGCCGTCAAAGCAAGTCTATTTCTGTTGAAATAAAATTCGAGGTCGTGATTCGTGAGCGCGATCTGCACTTCGAATCGTTGCAAATTTATAATTTTGCCCCGGTTTCTTTTGGCCTAGATCATCTTGAGCAAGTCTTAAACCCGTTTTTTGCATAAATTTAGCTAATTTTAGAAAAAAAAAACAGGCTTATTTAAGAATTGAAGGTTCTAGAATATTAAGGGCGTAAGAACATTTTTAGAAGCCTTCAAACTAATTAAAAAGAATTGAAAAATTCGAAACTGCTTTTTTTTTCTTATTACTAGGTCATTAATTAACAGATAATATAGTATTAGAGAAAAATTTACTAAATTTAGAACAAGTAATAAAGGTAGATTGTAATTTTTGAGCCATTCTTATATATATATTTCTTGTGTCCGTGTGTATGTCACTGAACTCGTCCTAAACGGCTGGACCGATTTGAATGAGTTTTTTGGTAAGCGTTTGGGTGGCACCCTGGATGGTTTAGATTCACAAATCAACCCGACAGATGGCTTATTACCTATAGTTTAAAACTATTAACCTAAATGCCGATTAACTTGTTCCTAACAACAAAAATGTTTAATTTTTATACAGCCTCCCCAACCTTAGTACCTATATATAATATAAATAAATGGAAAATAAACAGAAAACTAAGAAAAAAACGGTATGTATAAATCCAGAATTAATTTAAAACAAAAAACTATTATTTGTACTATTAAGTTTAAAATAATATCAAAAAAGAAAGTAGGTACCTGCACACGAAAAAATGGCAATTAAAATGCTGATTTCAGAGAGAATAAGGTTATTTAAAATGCAACGGGCATGACCTCACTAACTGTAAAATTAATGGCTACTTATAATTACAGTAGATCAGCGATTAATCATTACCATCCGGCTTAGAACAAACAATGAGCGGACCGAGATCCTATTTCGACACTAGTTTCGCAATTAAACAACGGTTAGGTAGAATTGTTATAAATAAAAGATCTGGCCAGATAACAAAGCAATTGTTTTAAATCCTTATTTGGAAACATTACCGTCGGTATTGACTATTATCATATCAGCTAAATTGAAACGGTTTAAATTTTTTTTTCAATTTTTTATTTACCTGGTCGTGATTTTGCAGTTTAAATACGACGAGGCGGCTTGGAAGCAGGCCACTCCGCTCTTACAAAACAGAAAAATTCAAAAGATTGTAAAACAATAAAATGAGATGTTGGAAATGAGCTCTTCTCAGTGGAATCTGCTTTCCGAACCGGTGGTAGAGTCACTACAAACAGACTGACTTGTCGTTTCCAAAGTGCTTATAAACTAGGCCTACTTGAATTAAATTAAATTTGAATTTGAATTAGAAAAAATGTGTGATTAATTTTTCGAGCACACGTTGACTTGAATTAAGAAACACGAAACCGGCATTTTTTTCTATGTAATGTAATAAGCCTTTCTTGACAAACACCTGTTAGGTTTCGTAAAGTGCAGGATAAAAGATTTCAAGAAATGAACCCTTAAGTGGAATAGGAATTCTTTTATAAAGATTTTATTAGTGATATTAGGCACGGCTATAAAGTGTGATTTCGAAATGCGCAAAAAAGCATGCATTTTCTGAACACCAGTGGCGTGCACTTCATACGTGCACAAAAGTACTGCCTACCCAAATGATTTTAAAGAAGGGCAATTTTGCCATTTTATGACACTTTCCTGCTTTATGCCTGGTCGAAAACCTTGTGCACGCAACTGCTATACACCCATCATCACATACATATACCCCCTAGGTGTCTATATCTAGGTAATAAAATACACAAGAACCTATGAAGCATTTGACATTTAAAAAAAAAAATTGTGATTGTGATATATCTATACTAGATACAAACCCACTCACTAAGAAGAAGCCAACAAAAGGTGAGACCATTAACTTGTTATAGATAGATAAATAAAATGGGAGAACAGATATTCAGATGCGTATTTCATAATGCACCACAATAGTTATATTATACCTACTGCCAAGCCGAGATTTTTTTAATTGAATAATTTTGAAAAGAACTTCCCATGCTGTATCCGACTTCTTATAGATTCTCAGATTTCCTACCATCCATAAAGATTTATTTAAAAAAAAAACATGTCTAAGAAGCCGCTTCCATGATCCTATATTAAAAAACATACTTAAGCTGAAATATGTATCCGAATATCCGATCTGTTAACGTCATATTTTATGGTAATGTGAGCATTCAACGTGGGTATTGAAAAGACCGTTACTCTAATTACAAATATCACAATCAAGCAGACGTCTGACCGTAATATTATATACAGATCAACAACACAATCGCCGCCCACACATGTCGCATTTGTCGTCTGTCGAAACCATTAACATAGGAAGGTGTGTCTCAAGGTAGTACGTTATGTATGATTCAACTTGCTTTATGTACGGAACATACCTTAATAAATCAACTTTCGAAAATAGCTCGTAGTTTTATAGCGAAAACTATAAATACATGATGAACTAAATAGCAATTTCCCTTGGACAGCTTTTCTGACTAACGTGTCGGTCCTGGAGGAATTAAAAGTCAAAGAGAGGTTATCATCGACTGTGCAGATACGAATGCTCAAGTTCTTTGGACACATAATTAAGAATAAGCACTCCATGGAACGACTTGTTGTCCAGGGGAAAGTGGAAGGTGACGTGGTCAATCACCCACGCGTTGGACAGACATAATTAAAGCTACAACACAAACCTCTATAGTTCAATGTTCCAAAAACGCTGAAGATCGTAACAAGTGGAGGCGCATCGCGGGGGCTGCTGTAGCCAAAGAAAATGTACCATCGTCAACCACGACCACTCTGTCAAGAGTGAACGACTAAGGAGGAGGAGGAACTAAATAGACAGGTCTTTTTTTAGTAGGAATAGGTAATTGATGGACCCAGTAGATGGGTAAATAAAAAAAACATCGCTATAACGTTCGCCATAAGGAAAGCAACACTTCGTAGGGCATTCAAAGGACGGGTCTTTGAGACCGGAACTAATAGCTAACTTGTAATATTTTTTGTCATCATCAGCATCATCATCACATCAACCCATTACCGGCCCACTACAGAGCACGGGCCTCCTCCCACAATGACAAAGGGTTAAGGCCCACCACGCTGGCCCAGTGCGAATTGGTGGACTCCACACACCTTTGAGAACATTATGTAGATCTCTCAGGCATGCAGGTTTCCTCACGATGTTTTCCTTCACCGTTAAAGCAAGTAATATTTTAATTACTTAAAACGCAGATAACTTAGAAAAGTTAGAGGTGCGTGTTGGGATTCGAACTCGGGCTCCGAAGAGTGAAGTCGAGCTGCTACCCAATGCCCTATGCACTATTTTTTGTATTATTATACTCTAATTAGAGGACACATCGAACATATTATTTTAAAATGCGAAATGCATGAGTTAAAACCCCTAGCTGAAAATATTATATACATTTAAAACATATATATGTTAATTCAGTAGCTAGTTAACATGTATATACATATATATTATATATATATATATATATATATATATATATACTAAGCTTATAATACGGGCTTAATATTTCTAATACGGAAAATACGGCAGAGTTCGTTATTTAAATCAAACTGCGGTTGATACATCAAAATCCTGGCCTTGATAATGCAACTTTTTGTCGAAAACGTGTCGTGAACTGGTCACCGGCCAGTCCTGACGTGGGGCCCGGTATTTTATTAGAGCTTCGTATAGGTACCAACTAATTTCATGTTACGCATAAATTAATGTTTTATGGCTTTGGAAATTGTAATATTGGATGTAGAGTGAAAAAAAAGGCGAAGTGCGATTCATATTCATGCACTGCGGATTCCTGAGGAAATATTGAAGCGAGTTGAGCACTTTTTGGATGAACAAAAAACACGGAACTGGCGTCATCGTCACCGAAAGGTTTCGTTTAGCTATATTTATACTGTGTTTATGTCTTTTCACTTTAGATTAAGTTTTCACTTCTTTCAGCAGTCCTCAAACACTGTCCCGAGTTTTTTTTTATTTGTCAGTTTATTACATGATTTAACAATAAATATCATTGAATAAAACCACACGGCGCTAGAAATTATTACAGTACGTTCTTCTTTTTGAAAATGATCTTCATACAAATTTTAACGACTAATGTGACAGCTCTGTCGTTTAGTTGCTTTACTATAGTGAGAAAAGCGGTTCAAACTAAAACACTACGGCCAAAGGTTCAGTAAAGCAGCCATATCCATTATGCAGTCTAAGGTGTGTGTGTGTGTGTAATAATTATTTTTGTACTATAGAAGTTATAATATGTATTTAATTTTGCCCAAACTGTGGCTTGAGATAGAGGACAGAACTCCTCAGCGGAAAGCAGCATACCCATAGCATATTTAATTTTTTTTAGAACTACAACTAAATTGAATGGCACATCAAAAAACAAAATCAAACGCAGACTAAGCTAGTACAAAAGCTAGTACAAGATAAATGGACGGGACGAAAATCTCAGAGCACTGTTTCTATCTATTTGGCGGCGGACCTCTAAAATAGCACCCCACGAGGCTGGGAATTTTAATGACAACAGCTTTTAAAAGTACAAAAATTTGTCATCCCGTAAATATAGGTCGGTTTGGTACCTACCTAACCTATAGTAATTATTATACTTACCAGATTCTTTCGGACTTCGGATTTACCAGATTCGATGTAATGTATTAGGAGACAGGAATGCACAGATATCATAACTGATTAAATTATTATCAAAATGAAGCTTAATTTGCTATACACCGCGAAAAGCAGGAGAATCTGTGTGGTGTAATTTATAATTTCATCAATCCTTATACTCCACACCAAACAGATCTTCGGCAATATACCCTCTACGCACGTTTCGCTCCGAAACCGGAACATCCTCAGGAGATGTTGACTTTACAATGAATAATTGTTAAGTCAAAATAAGCTTCATTTTGATAATATATCATGGATTTCCGCAAGGTAACGCCTGCTTCTATCCAATGATTAAATTATGTTTTAGGGTAGTGCTGCAGTCAGTTCAGTTAATGGCTAGCTACTGCTTTATTGTATGTATGCACGCCACTGCCTATTAGACGAAATACAAAGTCGGAATTTAATATTGAATAGAAATAGGCGTTACTTTGCCGAAATCCATGATATAATATGAAAATTAAACATAATTTGCTATACTCTGCGAAAAGCAGGAGAATCTTTATGGTGTGATTTATAATTTTGTTCAATCCTTATACTCCACACCAAACAGATCTTCGGCAATGTACGCACGTTTCTTAATAGTTATTCATTGTAAAGTCAACATCTCCTGAGGATGCTCCGGTTTCGGTGTCGTAGAGGGTACATTGCCGAAGAACGGTACGTTTTCCTGCTTTTCGCGGCGTAGGTATAGCAAATTAAGCTTAATTTTCATATTAGGAATTTAATGTTTTTTCTTCGTATCAATACTTGTGTACGAAAATTATAAAAATTAAAGATTCGTTAGTTTGTTTTTTTGTAATCAATATAGTTTGTAAACAACTGAACCTAATTTTAATAATTCTTTCACAATAAAAAAGCAACTTTATCCGAAAACGCCTTTACTAAGTGTATTACGTGATTAGTGGCATAGAGTTGTTTGAAAGGACAAAGAGTAACATGTGCTACTTTTTGTCCTGGAAGAACATCAAATTCCCAAGGGGTTAGGAACATTCGTTTATCAAATATCGTCCTTTGCTCATGTCCTAACAAAGTAACCAATCAACACCGCGGGTCGCAGCTAGTATGTCGATAAATCTTGCCCTTTAGAGCATGATTAAATGTGTGCTATTTTATATAACGAGGGCGCTACTGTCGCCTATAATATGGCCTTATTCCTAGCTTAGGGACAGGTGTGTTCTCCTGTTAATAATTTTTATTTTCTGTAAGACGATTGTTTAATTCACCCAAACAGAATTTTTGTTCAAAAATCGATATTATTATTCATCATTTCATACACATTACCGGCCCACTACAGGGCTCCCACAATGAGTCCACGATGCCGGCCCAGTGCGGTTTGGTGGACTCCACACACCTTTGCGAACATTATGCAGAACTTAAGCATGCAGGTCTCCTTCCGATGATTTCCTGCACCGCTCGCAGCATGTTATATTTAAATTGCTTAAACGCACAAAACTTATAAAGTTAGAGGTGTGATAAACGACTTGGACCCCGGGAGGTATCTTTGCATCGTTCCGAGTCCATGTAGGACTGCGGTGCATCGATAATGCAGTCGTATTTATATCAAAATACCCACCAAGTCAATGTCATGAACATAAATATCTGGCAAATATAAATTTATAGTTATCAAAAGTTTAATTATTTGGCCACTTTATAAATTTACTGTAACAGGTGCGTGCTGGGATTCGAACTCGGCCCCCCGAAAGTGAAGTCGAAGTCCTACCCACTGGGCTATCGCCGCTTCATTGATATTATTATTATTTAATTGTTAATAAACTACCTTCTATAATTTCAAATATATTATAACACTGGAGGGTTCCATAAGTAAGGGAAAACGTTAAGTACCTTCAGTTATTATGGATCAAACGGTCTTCATCTAATTAAAAGGCCGACCGCGGCAAATAAGCACAAAAACGACTTTCGTACAGAATTTACCTTTACCGCTAAGATGTGGAACGCCCTCCCGGTAACTGTGTTTCCTGCCACGTATAATTTAAGTACCTTCAAGGCTAGAGTGAATAGGCTTTTTCTAGGCAAGCGTGCTCCAACCTAGACCTCATCATTGCTTTCTAACGAGCATGATTGTCGTCAAACGCTGGCCTATCGTTAATAAAAAAAAAAAAAAAAACAATGGGTAGATATAGTTCTTATATAGGTTGAAGTCTTGCTTATCTTAGATATGTATAGAGGCAATCTGATAAACCAAGAATGCGCCTTCTTACCTACTCAGTATTCACTTACGAAATGTATAACTCGTGCATGTAATACCTACAGTTGCAAGAAATATGAAACTCCATACCTTAGAAGGCAACTTTATCGCATATGCGTTAAGTAAATGTTTATATGTTTAAGCGTGCTGTGAGCTAAAAGGACATGGCATTCGCTTGCTTACCTGAGACGTAGTGACAATGATAGAGCTCCTATGAAATACCGTTACTTAAATGCAAATTCAAATGCCATAGACACTTTTAAAGTAGGTTTGTTGTTAGGTACCTACTAAGGTTAAAATCAGGCTTGGAATTTGGCATTAACATTACAATCCTACTTTAATTATATTATAAATACGAAAGTAACTATCGGTTATGACTTCAACTCTGAACATATTTTGATATAATTTGGGTTGTAGCTAAATAGACTTTGGCAAAAAGGATATCATTGACCTATTGCGAAAAAAGGCTTTAAGAGTTAAAATAGGTATTGGATGAATGTTTGTTTGAAAGATCGTCATTCTCAAAGCATAAACCATGAAGCTTTTGATAAGAAATGAATTTAAAAATGTGTGGAACGTTCAGCATCTACTTCTATCGAAGTAGTAAAGAGTAATCCTGCGAAATCCTAAATAGTACAGACTATTTAATCATATCAAACCATTACCGGCCCACTACAGGGCACGGGTCTGTGAGAAGGGGTTAATGCCGCAGTCCACCACGCTGGCCCAGTGCGGATTGGTGGACTCCACATACCTTCTAACATAATGTAGAACTCTCAGGCATGCAGGTTTCCTCACGATATTTTCCTTCACCGTTAAGGCAAGTGATATTTAATTACTTAAAACGCACATAACTTAGTAAAGTTAAAGGCGCTGGGATTTGAATTCGGCCCCACGAAATTGAAGTCGAGCTCCTACCCACTGCGCTATCACAGACTACATATAAATTCACAACTCCTGAGTTAACCGATTATTTAAATTGCAGGTTCATTTTTGTTGTTTAAACACAGTCACAATTCGGGCTAATTTATTATTTATTTTAAATTAAAATTCGCAGATAGGTAGATATTTATTTTTCTCACAGAATACTTTAGCACAAAAGCCAAATAGGTTAGCCACTAGGTTTTAATTTTATGTATTGTAAATAGAAAAACAAAAACGAATTAACTATATAAACAACTAGTGTATCTATAATTTACCACGATTTTAATGCACTACTGTCGACCCAATAAAATTTAAGAACGCAGCTGTTATTGGAGAGCTATAATTATAAAAAATCAAAAACAAAGTAAAAATAATAATAATAATCATAAAAAGAAGGGGAAAAAGAACTTATTGACATTAATCATTTAAGTGCGCGACAGTGGACAGGGACACAACAAAACCCAGGGACGCTACAAGGTGAGGGGCGGGGGTGAGCACCCTTCGCGTCACGTGACGCGCGACCTTCAGGCGGCGCACCGACCTTGAGCGCCGCTCGCCCCGCGCGGGTCAGAGGTGAATGCACGCCAGCCCCCCGCGCGCCCCCGCATCCCGCCGCCTCGCCTTGCTGCGGCCCCGAATGCCATCTAATGCCACTCACCTCGTTCCTAGCTACGACACCATCGCACCCGCCGACATCCTGATCTCATGCACCCTGCCGCCGCGAACAGGTATCAACGCGGCACACCTTTCCCATAAAATATCACCGACAAGTTTATTGACATCGAGGCGCTACTCGCTCTCGCACAATTGCGCAAATGTATATTTTTTGTAACTTTCCAAAACACACTCTGTTCACGTTCGAATAAGAAAACACTTCTATTGCAAAATAAAACGTCTATTCACACAAGATATACTTTAAAATGAAAAAACATTGAACACAAGGGTTTGCGCGAATAGTAACAACACGATGTCCTCTCACCTCCGCAAAACAAAGCGGAATAAAGATAAACTTATTTGAGCGAACTGACATCTCGCGAGTCACACCGAAAAACAAATAAACGAAGGCTGACATCTAGCGACCGAATTGGTATTTTAAAGTTTCGTTCATAGTCCCATAGATGGCTTTAACTATACAGAGAAGTGAATAGTCAAATTATATCAACAAGTAATCAATTACTACAGAAATTAATAATTTACGTATTAAATGAAATATTATGAAAACCAATTAATGAAAAATTTAAACTAAAATTAAACTTGTGAAAAGTGACATTTAACTGTATATAATCTGTGCTGTGTTAACGTTATAGTCTAAGTTGCCACGATATGAAAATTTACTCAAATCAATGGACCATCAAGTTTTTTATTAAATTAATGACGACTAATAAATTAATAGTTATGCAAGTTAGGAGTCAGTAATTAGACTTTCTAAATAAAAAATAGTTTGATTTATTTTAATGTTTTTTATGAAGTTTTTCCTTAGCTGCTAAGCTGCATAAAGAGTGCGTAAAGTTGCAGCATATTCTTGGAAGAATATGTAGGCAACATACTTTTATAATGCCGACGACGTTCTTACTGAAAACAAACTTTAATAAAACATTTATAAAATAAACTTAAGGATTTCTTTCCTGTTCCAGTTTGCAAGCAAATGTTATCAATTGAGCATTTTCATGTGCATATTGCTTTGGTTTGGGTCAGCGGAATCTGAGAATCTCTTTAAAAGTAGAGTGGCAACTTCACGTTATATGACTTACTCATCATCATTACCATAACCAGCCCACTACAGAGTACGGGCCTCCTTTCAGAATGAGAAGGTCACGATGTCTTCTTTTACCGTTGAAGAAAGTGATATTTAGGTTTAGGTTTCAAGACATTTATTCCCATAAAAAGACCTAAGTCACTTACATAGGAAACTTAATTTTCTATAATAAATTAATACACTTCGCCATTAGACTAAACTAAATTCAATTTTAATATTATCTACTCATTCAATGTATTCGTCTTTAAATTTATTAGTATTACTTAATATATAAGAGGCTAATTTAGTTTTGATAAATTGAAAAATTTAATTACTTAAAACGCACATAACTTTTACTACTATTATTATTAATTATTTAGAGGTATATCCTTTCAAGAATAAATATTAAAGTAAAAAATAAATGTATAGTTTATGCTTTTAACTAATAACATAATAATAAACTAATTAATATGTATTGGGACATTTTATACGTAAATGAAGCATCCCACTACTGGCAACTCCTATATTTACCTTTGAAAAAAAAAGAGAGATCAGCTGTGAGCTGTCGACTGTCGTAGTCGTGTTACAAGTGTGATTAGTGTAGTTCATTAATATTCTCATCGCAGTGGTTTTGTTTTATTTACCTTGTATTAAACCACTGCAGTGACCTTATACGACGAAAATATTTTTTTAAGTGATTACTTTATTTATGTGTTTTATATGTGTTTTTTTACCATTAGTTGATGATTCAATAACATAATTGCCTGAAGAGATTCACGTGATATCCTTGAGGCGTGCCATTACTCATTAATTAAATAGATCTATCTGTAACATCCAAGGCTGTGCTAATAAAGCAGTGTTTGTGAGTTTAGTGGCTATTATGACAATTTTTAATACATAATGGGCGAAGATAGCGACCATGGGTACGGGCGGACGACAAATAAGAATGTGCTCTTGAAAATTGTTATATTGGGAGATGGAGGTGTTGGCAAATCGTGCCTGATGGGCAGGTTCATATCAAATCACTTCGATGACCACAACTTTCATACGATAGGCGTGGAGTTCATGAACAAGACATTGGACGTTAACGGCAAGCAGTACACTTTACAGGTAACATTATTTACTTCAGTTTTTTCTCTTTACGTATGAGTATGTCTGGCATGCACCTTTGACTTTTAAGTTATAAGTCAATAACATTATAAAAATGTCAAAACTTGAGAGTTATGTGTGTTACAAGTAATTAAAAAATAATCACTTCCTGACTGAGAGTTCTCCATAAAATTCTCAAGGGTGTGTGAAGTTTGGCCAGTGTGGTGGAAAAAAACCTTATTGTTGTAACCCCCCTTGCTCTGTAGTGGGCTGTTATGGGATTGAAAATTATGATGAGTAAGTCATATAATGTGACATTGCTGTTGTGGCGTGCACTGGGTTCCTTATCTCTACCAGGGTATACATACAGCAGGAAAATTGCATAGAATGCCAAAAATCCTCCTCCTATAGAAGCTATATAGCTATTTTAAGGTAGGCGGTGCTTTTGTGCATTTATGAAGTGCACACCACTGAGGGCTGTATATAGACCTTTCAGAATCCAACATCAAATTTTTGATTTGTAAGTCTTCTCACCTCCCTGGCTCACTGATGGTCTGGTGATAGGCTTGGGCCATGGCTAGTTATCAACCAACTGACAAAAACGTGCTACCAAGTTATTAAGCATTGCAGTAAGACACCTAGTAGAAAACAATTAACAGAAAACCCATATTCATATAACTGCCATAAACCTAGCAGGATAATCTAGTAGAATCTCACCTGGTTCAAGATGCATCATCTTGCATCAGGTGAGATTCTACTAGATTATCCTAGTTCAGATTGCTGTCAAGGACTAAGTTGTAGCTGTATGAAAGGAAATATATATAATCGGGTGGAATGTTCCTTACATAGGGCAGATCACAGACAATATATAAAAGGAAAATTTTGAGTTGAAATCACACAAAACACTGTTATAAAGATTTGAAGTGAACTTTAATCCCAACTACATTATCATAAAATAATTGTTTCCACTTTATGATTTACTCAAGATTTATTCATTGCGCTCAATGTAGCGTGGATTAGATGAAATTTCACTCCTTTATAGTGCATGACTCTTAAGTATTATTTATTCAAGCTTACCTAAAAAGATCTTGTACTAATGCTTTTGTAAACAAAAAAGATAAAAAATATGTTTTACTATGTTGATAATAAAGGAAAGTCATACTAAGCTTAAATGAGAAGTACTTGATAAAAATCATGATATATTCTCTGATATACCATATTAAAATCAAACTCACTAAGAAGTATAAATTGTATAAAAAGAGTGTAATGATACTCAACCCGGATCTTTTATACATGTCTCCAAAAATGAGTGTTCCGTTAAATGTGAGGAGAAGTAGTACAGACCTTTACCCACCATGCCGGCACTATGCAGGGTAGTAGGTAAAGTAAGTAGGTAGGCAAATTAAAAGAAAATTCATGGATGCATGTTATTGTAGAAATCGAAAGACTAGCGCCCTTTTTATATGAAACTCCTTGTACTTTCAAATATTTGGGCCTCTGATAAAATAAAAACAGGTTCGGCAAAGTTATTTTAAGTATCATATTAGAATGCTCTTATGATCTATAACCACAAACTAAAGAGCCAAAAGTGGTTCTACTGTATAATTAGCATTACATCACAGTCAAAATTATATATTGACTGTGATGTAATTAATATTGCAAAACTTACAAACTAATAGGTATGACAATTAATTAATTTCACATAATTTAACATAAATATGAAGCTGCGATAGATACTCGTAGCGCTTCGGTTTCCTATTCAGGGGGCAGGCTTTGTTTCCCGGCACGCACCCCAATTTTTCGGAGTTTTGTGCGTTTTTAATTTAAGCAATTATTAAAATATCACTTGCTTCAATGGTGAAGACAAACATCCTGATTAAACTTGCATGCCTGAGAGCCTCTCCATAACGTTCTAAAGTAAGTTGTGAAGTCTACCAATCCGCACTTGGCCAGCATGGTGGACTACGGCCTTAACCCATCTCGTTCTGAGAGGAGACCCGTGTCCTGTGGTGAGCCGGTGATGGGTTGAGCCAGCACACGAGTGCTCACCATTGAAAGAAGGTCGTCAAGACGTATCACTGGCGCCAATACGTTTATACCAAAATCAATTATCTCTACAAGTTTAAAGTTTATATAAAACGTAAGCTTATAGAAAAATCATATTTTAATATTAAGGATTTTTTAAATGATTAAAAAACCTTGGGTGTGAATTATAACTTGAAACTAGTAAAAAAAAATTACCCGGCTAAGTTTGTTGTGGGCTCTTCTTAGACCAGGGCGTGTTTGGAACCCTCGCAGCTTAAGGTTGAAGTTGTCTATCTCCATTACACAATTGTATAAACATATTTTTATGAACCCTGCATGCGTGACTGTGATAGTAATTTGAATTTATAAGTGCAGCGAGGAGGTTGTAATATCTTAATCCTTATAAATTAATAAGAGTTATCACCTGTGGGTCATTAATACATTTAGGATGAGACGATAATGGTGTCAATTTACTTCAGATCTGGGACACAGCTGGTCAAGAGAGGTTCAAATCTCTGAGGACACCATTCTACAGAGGGACAGACATTTGCATATTGGCATATGCAATTGATGATAGGAGTTCCTTCAACAACATTAAAACTTGGTTGAACGAGTTCCTACATTATGCTGGAGTGAAGAACGGGATTGAGAAGTTTCCTTTCATTGTTGTTGGTAATAAGGTACAAATTAAGTTAAAGATTACTTTCAAATGTCAATGACCTAGTTTTAACTTCAAACTTAAATTTATCGTCACTAGCGGACCCCCGCGACTTCGTCAGCGTATGATTCAATCGAGAAGCTAGAATATATCTAATGCTAACATCATAATCATCGTGGGTAGCTATGTACCTACTATTATTTTACGTGGTATTTTAGTTGATACATACAAACATACATCTATACATCCATCCTTACAATCTTTCGCATTTATAATATTAGGAGGATGGTCCGCATGCATTCGTTCGCTGTCCCATACGCCTTGCGACTGACAGTTATTTGTGAAGAGTTATGTTCTTTATCTCCGACAATATTTATCAGATCCTTATTAAAATAAGACCGATAGTGTACACTTTGAAATAAAAAAAGAATGATTAAAATCGGTGCTAATTTAACAGAGATATTAAGTAAAATTGATAAAAGTTTACATCCCATTGTTTATCGGGATAAAAAGTAGCCTATGTGTTGACCCGGAATATCACCACTATGCCAAGTTTTATTTGAATCCGTTCAGTAGTTTTCACGTGATGCCCGGACGGACGGACAGACAGACAAAAATTAAATAAAAATCTGTTTTGGACTCAGTATCGATTATAAAGCATCCCGCGGTCAAAATTTTCAAAATATATTAAATGTACAGAAATATTTCAGTTACAGTTTTATTGTAAGTATAGATTAATATAACGGGTTGTTATAATAATGACGATATATAAACATTCAGTAAGAAACTGAGCGAAAAATAAACATAACTTCATTATGCTTGCCTAGTGTTGTGTTTTCATTCAATTTTTGTTTTTGCATTATTATTTTTTGACATTGATTTCGAGAACAATTTGAGCCCTAAATTGAGTTGCCACATTTAGGGTTCTCTGGTAGTAACTCTATCTAGTTTGATTGATGTGACCGATCATTAATTCTTGGTCTTGTTTTAGTAGTTCTTATAATTAACATTACATATATATTATGTATGTCATACATTTATATATATTATGTATTTTTTATATTACGTATATTTATTGAAAATTTTCTATGTATTTGTATCTGTACATTATGGTATTTATGTAAATATATATCAACACTCTTTGCACTATCCCGTTCTCTTGCTGTAAGTTCTGTCTACAAAGGTTGCCTGTAAGAGATTGCTTGCAGCAATAAAGCCGCCTTTGCATATCTACATTTTTTACTGTATACTCCTTACTGTTTATTTTCCTGTATCTTATACGTGCTATAAAGTATTTCTTCTTCTTGTTAACACCTGCAATGTATTATCTGAGCCTACCTCTGTCTCCTAGAGCTTTCATCTTGATGCATAAGCTGTTGATTCTTTTCAGTCAGATGTATCGTCGAAGGACCGAGAGGTAACACACGAGCAATTGAAGCAGTGGTGTGATGAGAACAAGATCTCCACGTACTTGGAAACGTCGGCAAAAACTGATAGCAATGTGGTTGAAGCCTTCTCGCAATCTGTACAGAGGTAAGTTCTACCTACTGTTTCTACTACCCTCTGTTTCAGATTTGCACTGACAAAGTAAAATTTACCTGATTTTCCTAGACTTATGCCCAATAACGACTAACAAGGGCTCGGTAACCGTAAAAAAATTCGAACCGGTTTCGGTCGGTATTGAAATAATTTCGGTTAAGGTTCCGGTTTCGTTTTTTTTACCGGTTTCGACAAACAAGGCAATGCCAAAGTAAGTAACGCCGTTTTTGACCAGGGTATGCATAAAGAAGGGAGATGCCAAAAAAATGGAAAAATCATTCGAATTTATGAGTTGTACAAAATTTTAGGTTAGGCAGTGCTTTTGTATATGTACGAAGTGCACGCCACTGCCTAAGTGTTGGTGAAACGTTCAAATTCAAATTCAAAAATGTTTTATTCATGTAGACCTTATCACAGTCACTTATGTAGCGTTCATACATTTAACATGCTAGAGTAATGAAAGTAAGACTGTGATAACTAGCATTCGTTAACTTAAAACTAAAGCTTGGAGGGTTCCAAAGGCGCCCTGGTCTAAGAACAGCCCACAACAAACTTAGCCAGGTTTTTTTTTTGTTATCACCATCTCACATCTTTTTTATCATACATGTAATTTCGCATCCAAATCATTAAGCATTCATTTTAGGTGATGCCTAGGTTTTGTGAAAACGGGCGTAAGAGTTGCAAATTCTGTACTTGACTGACGAGTATTGGCTTGGCTGTAAAAGAGCGAATTCGCATCGATTTTTGGCACAGAGCTATTTGAAAGGACGCAGAGTAACTAGCCTTTCTTTTATTCCAAGAATACGGTTCCCACGGGATTTGTGAATACGGTGATGTGAAAGTTGAAACGGGTAGCTGTTTTTGTTTAACTTCAAAATTCATAATTCATTTATTTCAAGTAGGCCTACATGATAAGCACTTTTGAAACGACAAGTATGTCTGTTTGTAGTGACTCTACCACCGGTTCGAAAAACAGATTCTACCGAGAAGAGCCGGCAAGAAACTCTGTAGTTGCTCTTTTCCGACATCAACATTTACAATCATTTTTCTATATTGCGGAAGATGAGAGCGAGGCTGGCTGCTTCCAGTCTATCATTAAGAAATTCATCAAATGTATAGTTACCTCGCTGTGTAAATAAAATTAGAACCATTCGCAGGTGGGCCGACTTGGAACAGAAAGCGGAAAAGGAGCTGAGGATGTACCATCATCCCGACACGGTCACCCTCCACGGCTCCAGCGTCACATCCAGCTTCCGAGCCACTTGCTGCTCGCGTTTCACATCAGAAACATAAATTATTGTTACAGTGAACCACTGACCTCTATTACACTGGGGTGGATGGCTGTCCGTGTCCAACTCGAAACTTGTCCCCATTTGAAGCGCCTGTGATATAAGAGTGTCTCGGGAATTAATAATATCGTGTTTTGTGTAATTTGCGTTCCTTAGACACCCGTAATACAGCATCACACAAAAGGACTGGTTGTCCGTATACAAATGACAGCCTAAAGTTTGTCCCCATTTGAAGCGCCTATGACATACGAGTGTCTTCGGAACTAATAGTATTGTGTTTTTTGTCATTTTAATTCCTTGGACACCCGTACTATCAACTGACTTCTTTTATTAACACACTGGACTGGCTATCCGTATACAAAGTACAGCTTAAAGTTTGTCCCCATTTGAAGCAGCGCCTGTGACAAAAGAGTGTCTCTGGAATTGATAATATCATGTTTTTTTGTAATATTAATTCCTTGGACACGCGTTTGTACTACAGCATCAACTGACCTCTTTTTTTAGCACACTGGACTGGCTATCCGTATTCAAAATACAGCTTTAAGTTAGTCCCCATTTGAAGCGCCTGTAAAAAAAAAAGTGTCTCTGGCATTAATAATATCGTGTTTTTTGTAATATTAATTCCTTGGACACCCGTATGTACTGACCTCTTTTATTAGCACACTGGACTGGCTATCCGTATACAAAGTACAGCTTAAAGTTTGTCCCCATTTGAAGCGCCTGTAAAGAAAAAAGTGTCTCTGGAATTAATAATATCGTGTTTTTTGTAATATTAATTCCTTGGACACCCGTATGTACTACAGCATCAACTGACCTCTTTTATTAGCACACTGGACTGGCTATCCGTATACAAAGTACAGCTTAAAGTTTGTCCCCATTTGAAGCAGCGCCTGTGACATACGAGTGTCTTCGGAACTAATAATAGTGTGTTTTAGTCATTTTAATTCCCTAGACACCTGTATTACACCATACACTGATCTTTGATATCGTTTTTATTTATACAAAATCTTAGAAATACCTAATTTTCTGTATAAAGTAGTTAGAGTTTTGTGATAAAAGCATAATAACTTAGGAATTGAGTCATACCTACTTACTGAAGCTTGGCTAAAATCTTACTAAGAATTAAGAAAATGGTAGATATTCTATAGCAATAGTTAACTTTGAATTTATTATGTTCAGTGTTAAATTTGGAATACTGTACTTAAATTTTGCATTTGACTTAATAATAAGGGGTACAGATTTTTGGAATACACCCGTTTTCACAAATATTATTAAGAAACATCGCAGACGATAAGAAGACATAGTGTAGGTTCAAGTACGGAATAACATCTTAAACTTACTTATCAAGCATCTTTTTAAGATTTATTTTATTGTTACAATCTCAATGGCACAATAAAATAATCCGTTCTTATGAACAGGAGGTCCCGGTCTCATTCCTTGGCGTTGAAAAATGGAGGCTTGGGTAGTTATTAGTGACAAGCTGCCAAGCGACGTAGCGTTTCAATACGATGCCACGTAAAAACCGCAGGGTGATTACGTATCAAACAACAGGCTTACGACAGGCGTAAATCTTGCGATATTTGCTGTCTTTCACGTCACTTTCGCCTACAAAAAAAAATACAAAAGTGAGCAAAGATTGCAATTAGCCCGCTACCATCTTAGACGCGCATAGGTAGCAGAAATCTAGATCGCAGTAAGGGGCTTTCTTATAGGGAATAAAAAAATAAATTTACGACGATACACACGTCGACATGAAGTCCCAAAGTACTAAGATGACGAAGATGAATGATTATGCTGAATAATACATAAATACATGTTATATACAAATAAACACCAAACACTGGAAAACATTCACGTTCATCACACAAACATTGTCCAGTTGTGGGAATCGAATCCACAGCCTTGGATTCCGAAAGCAGAGTCGCTGCGCACTGCGCCAATCGACCTACATAACAATATTAACTCGTACTGCATAATAATATTCGTGAAACTACAACGGTGTTAAAGGTATCAACAGAAATCTCTGAACATTATCTTCTAGCAATACTACGTGATGATAAGTTATTTAGTATTTAACCACGAGTCAACCGTCCGATTATGTCTCGATATTCCATTAATATAATAATTACTGTATGTAAATAGTTTTGGCTATAAAATTGAGTAATAACGTAGGCGTGCGTAATATAAATGCCATACCATACGAGTCTAAGATGGGAACGGGTTAGCCCGTTACCATCTTAGACTGTATCATCACAAACCACCATGTGAGATTGCAATCAAGGCCTAACATGTGATGAAATAAACAAAAACTAATATATACATATTTATTTTTATTCTTTAAGACTTATGGCAGAACCAATATCAGACATTTATCACTTGCAGTCCAATGACAAGTTGGCCACAAAGCGTAGTGCAATAGTACAATTTTATTCGCAAAGTCTGCTTCTCTAGTGCATAATACGTTATTACTTAAAGGGTAATACTTACTTATCTCCCATAATGAGTGATTAATAGTTATATTTATAAGCAAAAATAATATCTATTGTATTTGTTTTCTAGATTTGTTGAAACGCGTAGCAATGTTTGCCTTATTATATTTGTGTTATTGAATTCTCACAGGCTATTTAGTAGCACAGCTTAACATAACTTTAAAAATGGAACACACATACAAAAACCCCAAATTTTCCCAAAGATTACTTAGTGTATACTCAGGTTTGTTGTGAAGCGGTGATAGCCCAGTGGGTAGGCTAAACTTCACTTCCGGGGGGCCGAGTTCGAATCCCAGCACGCACCTCAAACTTTTCTAAGTTATGTGCGTTTTTTTAGCAATAAAATTATTACTTGTTTCAACGGTGAAGGAGAACATCGTTAGGAAACCTGCGCATGCTTGAGAGTTCTAATAATGTTCTCAAAGGTGTGTGGAGTCCACCAATCCGAACGGCTTGGTGGACTACGGCCTTATGGCTTCACATTAATGGGTTGATATGATTAGGGTACATAGCTTTAAATTTTTGATAGATATCAAAATTTAAAGCTAAGATAAGCTAAGATTTTTGAAAGAATCTGCACCGTTACGTGGTTGAAATACCATCAACACGTACGAAGCGTTTTGCTTCTTCCTTTCTGATCCGCACCGCAAAGGCCTGGAATGCCCTCCCATCTTCCGTTCCCTGATACCTATAATCTGGGTACCTTCAAATCAAGAGTGAATAGGCATCTTCTAGGCAAGCGCGCTTCATCTTAGGCTGCATCATCATTTACCATCAGGTGTGATTGCAGTCAAGCACTTGTCTATATACTTAAAAAAAAAAAAAAAAATATCAGCAGCAATTTTGGACACAGGATTATGTATAGACGGTGATAGATAAGTGGCTAGGACTTCGCCCCCTTTTAAGGGGAACAGTGTTCGATCCCCTGGCCCCGGCACGCATCTCAAACAGTGCGTATTGAGCAGTAAAATATCACTTCATTTATCGATTAAAATATGGTTAGGAAACCTGTATGCCTTGAGCTCTCCATAATATCCTCAAATGAGTGATTATGACTACCAATCCGCACATGGCTAGGCGGACTATGGCCTTAAA
This sequence comes from Pararge aegeria, assembly GCF_905163445.1. NCBI lineage: Eukaryota > Metazoa > Arthropoda > Insecta > Lepidoptera > Nymphalidae > Pararge > Pararge aegeria. Next base: position 4,487,331 of record NC_053183.1, read on the forward strand.
AGCTATGGCAAATATAAAAGAATAGCTTGAAGTATTAATAAAAAAAAAATTAAAGGTATTTCTCTTCCCGAACCATATTGCTCTAACCATGTTTCTTTTAAAATAGTTTTAAATGGCAACTTGAGGTGGTGATAACAAAAAGACCACCCGGCTAACTTTGTTGTGAGTTTCTTAAACCAGGGGGCGCTTGGAACTTACAGACCCTTTTGTTACCCTTCTCATTCTGTAAGTAATTGTTTTATATAATTATTTTAAAATATCAGAATAATATAATTAACTTTCCATCTTTTTATCGGCTTCGCAAGCTCAGGTTGCCTTTAAAATATCACTTTTAGTGATAAGGCCGCCTTTGCACCCTAGCACTAACTACTATTAGTATAAGTAGGTTTTTTTTCCTATTGTGTTGTGTTGCAATAAAGTTTTTCTATTCTATTCTAAACCTGCTTCTTAACAATTTTTTGTCTAACCTTACCTAACCTAGACCCCGGGGAAAATTACGTGTTTTTTCCAGTGTGTCTATATCGTCTCGAAATTTGACGTTAAGCTGCCCAACTATCTAGCATGACGGCTATGATGCGTTTGACGTGAGAGTGTTCACTATTTTTGACATATTATTTTAGAGAGATTTTTTTCTCGTGGCGGTAAGAGGCATGTTGTGATGTTTTTTTTAATTGTTCATGTGCCAGCACTTTACTTGGCGTGATTTATATATTTAGCCGAAAATGCCCATAGCCGTAGCTACTTTCCGGAGGTAATTTTTAAGCCACTAAAATATCACTTGCTTAAATGTGTATGTGTATTCCGTTAAATGGAATAGATATCGCTACGCAATTATACGTTAGATGTTAAACAATTATTTACGACACGGCATATATTGGGCTTTAACTTTATAGTTTTTTTTTAAATTAGGTATTTTTTATTCAACGCATAATAATAATATAAAATCATAGACACTTGATTAATTAATTAAGTTAATATTCTTAATCTATTTAAGCGAGTAGGTAGATTTAAAATATCAATACATTCCGAAGGTAATCGACATATCAATATAATAATATGTTTAATTCAATTGAATTTGTTAGTTTATGAACTAATAAGCTCAATTATGTATGTAGTCATCTGATTTTGTGTAATGAAATAGATTAAAATTTTGGTTGTAACTTATGTAGTCTACAGAATCGCATTAAAGCTTTTGTACATAGTTATTAATTATAAAAAGCATTTTTAAGCGCGCAGTGGACAAAGAATAATTAATCGTTTGACTTTCATACAATAAACAACTGTATTTGAATCATTTAGTCCATATTTAGTGCTCAATCATGCTCTCGCAATGTCAATCCATCGGTATCGACCTTGATTTGATTCAAAGATATGATTCACGCAGCAGTTTACAGAGATACCACTAGATGGCGCTACAATCATAAAACGTAATATAACATCGCGCTATGAAGATTTTTTCTCGCGTAACCACCTCAGCCCGTATTTCAAATTTATGTAAGACCTTACTTCATAGGATCATTTCTATAGTAAGCTCTTCACGAGACTCACACACTAGGTGAGACTACACCAGCCATGTTGATGAGATGTGGCGCGGTGTCCTGAGCGTGAGACGGACGTTGACCTATGGCCAACAGTCTTCGATGATCGTTCACCTGGCTTCTTCGGTGGTCAGGCGTGGGATACTGTCGCTTTCTGAGTGGCTGTTTTTGAACACCTTTTAATTCTTTGAAGAACTCTATAGATTCTACGAACTTCGCACTAAAATTGGAGTTCGCACATTGATTGTCAAGGTATAAAAGCTATCTCTAACTATGAAATTCCTCCAACTAACTTGTTACTAGACAATCGTCCAACTCGTGAGAGTTATTTCAGACCCAGATCGCACACTGATTTCACTTGTTCCAATTTGAATAATGCCGCCTTACAAAATTGCCTTTGTCACCTCGGTCTATCAATATCCGATTATTATGATCAAGATATGTGTATGAACTTCCCTTTAGAATATGCATACTTTGATGTAAAAATAATAAGATATTTGCATAACTTGCTTCCACTACAAGTTTTAGTTTATATTGCACTCTACAAATATTAAGGTAAAATTCGAACAACCATAACTGCAGTGCCTCTTGTTGGCCTATCAAATACTAATAACATAGCTATTCATCAAATAAAACTTAAATGTCCAGTAGTTTTCAGGAAAATTATAACAAATACCACACTAAGACCGCACGAAGACGTGCCGGCGTGATATTTACCTTCGGGACGATGCCGCGTACAAACCTATAAGTTTAAACTGCTATACCACTTAACGGCCAACCCCAATAGCCAGACTATTGGGGTAGGCCTTACCATCGCCGTTTTGTCATAGGTAAATAAAGATTACAGAAATCACGAGTTGTTAAAATGCTTTAATTTTGTATTTTTTAGTATTAAATATATCTAAATTACTTGTATTATAATGAATTAGTTTACGTAATTATTATAGATTCGAGTTAAATTTTTATTCGCTATGAAATCTTAACGTTTGATTGAGAAGACTATGATTTCACGTCATCTCTCAATAATCCGATTTGTGAAAACAACTCTGCGTTTGGATGAACTGTGAAACTATTATAATGTATTCAAATAGTGTCATAGAAAAAATAACTAAGTAAATAAAAATATTTGCGCAAGTTTTAGTTTATATTGCACTCTACAAATATTAAGGTAAAATTCGAACAACCATAACTGCAGTGCCTCTTGTTGGCCTATCAAATACTAATAACATAGCTATTCATCAAATAAAACTTAAATGTCCAGTAGTTTTCAGGAAAATTATAACAAATACCACACTAAGACCGCACGAAGACGTGCCGGCGTGATATTTACCTTCGGGACGATGCCGCGTACAAACCTATAAGTTTAAACTGCTATACCACTTAACGGCCAACCCCAATAGCCAGACTATTGGGGTAGGCCTTACCATCGCCATTTTGTCATAGGTAAATAAAGATTACAGAAATCACGAGTTGTTAAAATGCTTTAATTTTGTATTTTTTAGTATTAAATATATCTAAATTACTTGTATTATAATGAATTAGTTTACGTAATTATTATAGATTCGAGTTAAATTTTTATTCGCTATGAAATCTTAACGTTTGATTGAGAAGACTATGATTTCACGTCATCTCTCAATAATCCGATTTGTGAAAACAACTCTGCGTTTGGATGAACTGTGAAACTATTATAATGTATTCAAATAGTGTCATAGAAAAAATAACTAAGTAAATAAAAATATTTGCGCAGGTTAAAGGCTTAGCAGTTATTTTTTTCACCATCCATTTAGGCACAGACATCCACTCTTAGGAGGGATATTGCGCTTATTCCCACCACGCAGCTTCAATGCAGGTTGGCGGACAGTATTTATATGGTTAATGGTTATAATAAATTATATCGCTTGTTTACTTAAAAGTATCAAATTGTTTAACAAAATAAGATTAATTTGTTAATGTAAAAATTAAATTATTAAGGATTTGAAAATATGCACGGTCATATACCAACAAATAGTAATTATTGGAGCTTGGATTTTACATGTAAGTTGTGATTTAAAAAGTAAGATGCCTTATAAGGGATCAAAATAAAATTGTATGAATATTATTTCAGCCTTTTATTACTACAGTATTCAGTTTGCTCATATGCAGAATTTTAGATTCGTTTTCCACAGAACCCCTTCTGGCTGCTGTATCAGTCTTCGCCTAAACATATCCTTATTAAAAACGTTCTGTGGAAATTAGTCATTAAGAGTCATCTGGGTGCCTAGCGTGAGATTTTCCATCTACATAGGCATATAAAAGCGCCATCTAGCGACAAACCTTTTTTTCCCAGTGCTATAACTAGATGGCGATGTTTCGATACCATATAAATCGTAATTCACTTAAACGCAATCGAATAAGTAAGCGTAGGTAGAAAGTATCACTAGGCACCCAGTTCTGCTGCGGGCGTGGCGACGTAAAATAGAGTTTACCATTCATTCGATTCAAATACAGAGAACACTACCAGAGCTGAGGTAGGTCTGCAGTGGTTCTTTTATTAAAAACACAGACAGTTTAATCCTTATGCATTATTAAGGGGAAAATTTCAAAGAAAAAAAACATGTACCCAAGTTTATTTATTTATATAATAAGTTATAAATTACAGCCGTATTATAAATCTTTGGAATTTTATCAAATAATTGTACCAGTAATTATTAGCCGAAACATAAAAACGAAATGAAAGTTCCATTAAATAGGATTCAAATTAAAATGAACACGACAATATTATGACAGGTTCTAATAATAGAGGTAAACAGATAACTAGTATGGATTGTCTCTATAGGCGCAAAAGGAAACTAAATGGCGACGTAGAAATAAAAAGAACAAATATGGCGAACAATTCTAATTTATTAAAAATGTTATGTCTATACTAACGTATAGTCATAGCATTTTTAAAGGTACCGTAACCGAGAGAAGTTTCACCTGCTAATTTCTGCTGGATTTGATAATTCGTTAACACAAATTAATAGAAAGAAAGTAACTTACCTATACACTTTAAGGAAGTTTTTCAACACTTCTAAATGCATATTATAAATTATAGCGTCGGTTACCTCCGGCTCCGCATAATGAATAGCCATATATTTTATAATATGTATTTTAAAAATATATTTGTAACAAATTAAATGTACTAAGTTTTGATATGTAAATCTGATAAATCATCGCTTTGTGCACTAACGTCGCTTGCACTAACTTAAGCCGCAAGCAATGTGAACATACATAAGTTAATGTTTGTATGATCTAACAAAACAACAAAAAAATATTTGATGTCATCATGAAAAATTAAATTTATACTTTAAATTAAATTATTGTTGAATGTACATAAAAAAATTATTAATTTTATACTTCTTCCAAGTAGAAGTAAAACAACATAAAAATTATAAAATTATTCTAAATAAATTAAATTTTTCTGTGAAATTATATTTATTTTAACAACGAAATCGAATTGAATTATCATAATTATTATATTTGAATATGTTTATTTAATATAATAACATATGAAATTCACATGCATGTACTTAACACGTGCGTAGCAGATTTTTTAACGTCACCCAGGTGTAATATGGTATCAAATGTGGCGTCCTAAGGATGTCGTTCCCCCGATTTCATAAAATATATAATTTAATTTTCCACATAATGTACTACTTAAAACTAAAATCTAATAACTACCTAATATAGGATATAACCGGATACTAAGACTCTATTTTTTACTTTATTGATGGTTATTTATTTATTTATTTAAATATGTTTTAACTTAAATTCTCAAATAGCATAATTTTTTTTTCCGGTTTTTATCTCCTATTAAAATATACTTTAGTTAACAGAATAAAAAGTTTATAGTAAAATTTAGAAACGGGTAATTAAAAAATACCTCGGATTTTATCATACGTAGCTTACGTGTAGGTATTAGTATTAAACATGCACGAAATATTATTTATTTACTTCTTAGATACATTATAGAAATATAAGCATTTATTATAATAGAATAAACGTAAATAGCAAATGGCAATATTATTGTCAGTGAGATATGTATCTTTTCATATTATGCATTTCGAGCCATCTATTATTGTTGAATTTTTTTACGAAGTGGCGAAGCCGACAAAAACAAATTCTACGATATTTCTTTTTATTGAAATTTTATGACATTATGTTAAATAGCTTTATATTTGCCTGTAAAGATATTTAAATAAAACTCTAGTTAGTCGATTCTGCTAAGTCGGCGGTAAAGGGTCGTTTGTTTTCATTATTGCTAGTAGCATGCGATTAATATCGTCAACTCATTCGCAGGAATATTAAATATAAAATATAATAAATTAATAATGTCAACAAATATGGCGTCATAATGCAACAGGCCATCGCGTATTACCATAGACAACGTGCGGTAGAACAATATCTATTCAAACCTCTTCGATTGAGGTTTCAATATGTATTTTGTTTTTTAAATTACTATTACTTACTTATTATTATTTTTTTATCGAATTAAATATTATAATGATTCTTTTTCATAAGGAATTGTCTTTTTAACATAACAATGTTAATTTAAGTTATATGGCGTGGGATATGCAAAGACTATTTCTAATTCTTTACAGGGTTTGAATTAATAATCAGGTTTTTAAGTATAGATAACTATACCCCATCGAAACTATAATAGTTGAAATATTCTTAAGTTTTGAGCAAACTCAAGGTGTACGCGATCTGCATTGAATTTTAATTCAGTCCACGGAATGTGTAACTTTTTGATATTTTTCTTTCCTACTATTTTACAATAAATTACCGGTTGGGGATGTCTATAAAAAAGTTCAAAGTTTGTATTAAGCGAAAACTTATACTCGTAGAAAAGTCCTATTATAGTATAAAGGATTACGTAAACAATAAAAAAGCTTGGTTGTGAACAATTGCTCTAACCAGGTTGCTTCTTAAATATTTTCAAATGACAATGTGAGATGGTGATATTAAAAAGAACACCCGGCTAAGTTTTTTATAGGCTTCTTCTCAGACCGGAACGTTCGGAACCCTCGTAGCTTTAGTTTTAAGTTTACGAATGTAGTTATCGCCATCACTACTCACTGCACACATTTTGTATATAATCAACGCGTCAAAGTGCCATCTATGTGCCTATTTGAATAAAGAAATATTTGACGTTGACTTAGCGCGTAAAGGGAGGACAAACAAACACACTTTCGCATTTATAATATTAGTAAGGATATTAGTATTTGTATGACGACCGATTTGCAGCCTGTCAAAAAAGTTACAAATTACGCCACTTATTCCCATTGCATTACATTTATAGGGGTTTTCTAGATTTAATCATTTCTTCACTGCGTTCATACAACTTCGTCTCCTCATTCTTATCGAAGGGGTACGGAGATATGTACTCAGCACAGTTGCTGTAGAACTTGCCAGAGTGTCCTTCGATGCCGTAATCGGTTGCCGTGAACACAACAGTTTCCGCACCCTGAAATTAATTTAAAATAAATAGGTTTTAATAAAGCAACTTAATCAACATACATAAGTTAACTTACGTAGTTACCATACCATCATCTCTCTACCATGTACTTACATAAAAAAAAAATTAACGTATTAAGTACGCATGAAAAGTGCTATTGAATTTGGACCTATTTGAATAAAGACATATTATTTGACTTTTGAGTTTATCTATGTTCTTCTTAGTTAAAAGCTAAAGTTAGTGTTTAGAACTCCTTCCTCCCATTCCGAGAGACAGAGTTCGATGCCCGGCACACACCTCTAGCTTGTCTGAGTTATGTGCTTTTTTAAATATAAGTAATTAAAATATCACTTGCTTTAACGATGAAGGGATGAATCGTGAGGGTGAAGTCTAGAAATTTACATTTGGCCAGCGTGGTGGACTACGGCCCAAACCCTACCGGAAATGGTTTCGTAAAGATGATGATTCTTAGTACTAGTATTTAAGTCTGAGGAAACGTTACTGCCAGGCAAATTTTAGTCGCCAAGCAGCTTCTTTCTATTATCTTAATTTATCTTTATTTATTTCATATATAGTTTTTTATTTGTGTATGGGCAGGAATCCCAGCTAATCTGCTACCTCTAACTTTTGTGACACTTGCTTGAAGCGAGTTATATTTTAATAGCTAAATACCGTGGAGGAAGACATCGTGAGGAAATCTGCATACCTGTGAGTTCTCCATAATGTTTTAAAAGGTGTGTTAAGTCCACCAATCCGCACTGGGCCAGCGTGGTGGACTACGGCCTTAAACCCTTCTCATTGTGGGAGGAGACCCGTGCCCTGTAGTGGACCGGTAATGGGTAGATGTGATGATGTAGTTTTTTGAATGTAGGTTTATAATAATTGATGGGAGCTAGGATCCGCCATTGCGGGGTCCTAGCTCCCATCAGTGCTGCAAGCTATGTTACCCCTCCGACTCAACTCAGAGAACTACCAGTCGGACTTAAAAATCTTTTTTTCGTTTTATAGCCCAATCCTTCAGAATTATTACGCTGTTTAACATAATGCTACGACCACTACGTAATAACACGGCGCGGCGGGCAATTGTGTACAAGAATAAATGAAACTTAGTATGGGTAAACTTCACTTATTAAAAAATGTAAGCGGAACAATTTGCGGAAAACCGCTAGTAAATTGTAATATGGAATTATTTATATATCCAATATTATCAGATTTTTAGGAATGTATAGATTTATAAGTCAATTAATGACTAAATTAGTATTGTGTATTGCCTATTAGATATTTTCTTATCTACCATTATTAATTTAATTGTCTGATAGTGTTTTGGGCATTTATTGTTTTCAACTTTGAACGATGTCTGCAAGTTATTATCGATTAACTGATAATATAATCGTTAACTTATCTCAAATCTGTCATCTGTCATCCTTACTAGACTCTTAAATTCATTTTAAAATTCTTGAGACTTGTCGTGTAAACAAAGATTTGTTTACAATTTACATTGAACAGCCATTTTATGTTTTTAGATTTTAGACAAAAAGATGAAGAAACTATTTAGCAGGATCTTTGTTCTAATATTCAATTAGTTAAACGTTCATTCAAATAAAAGAAGACAACTTTTTAACAGACTTAAAAAAAGGGAGGTTTTCGATTGTATTTTTTTATACTAACTAACTCAGAACGACGTGTTTATTTAGTCGTATTATGGGGCGAACCGGGTTCGATACCCGGAAGGAGCAATTTAAGAATGTAAAATTTCCAAATTTTCTTTTGGACTGGCCCGGTGCAAGAGGCTTCGGCCGTAGCTAGTTACCACCCTACGTTAAGTCTGGCAGACAAGCGACTTCCAGTACGACGCTGCGAAAATACCGATACGTGTATAGCTTATATCTTTGCTTTAGATAAATCTATAAAATTCAGAAGCATATAGTTTTGAATAATGTAAATTTTATCGGTACATGAGAAAACCAAATAGGTTTTAATGACGCCAGTACCTTTATAAGATGTTATGCGTACTTTGACCTCCTACAAACTCAAGTAATTTAGCTATCTCTAACCATTAACCACGTGTTATTACGAAAAATTATAGTACACTATCGTACCCAGCCCGCTTCGCCGGGCTAGATTTTGCTTTATTTTATTTAAACAATAAACTTACATCATTAAATTTTTAATGTAAGTCTCATAATATATTAAATCATTTATTTCTCTCCGTATTCATTCTCTTCTATTCTCTTCTCGAGCGGGTGAAGATCATTATCTACACCCATGTACACCCAACAATAGAATATCATCATAGTAAATAAAAGCTGTATTTGACAGTTTGACAGTTTAAAAATAGGAGTGCTCCGATCGTCACCAAACGTTACAGGATTACTCGCCAGGTCAATCCGGAGAATCCCTGAAAGTTTCATTGAAATCGGTCCAGCCGTTTCCGAGCCTACCTTGCATGCAGTGTCAGTTTATATATTTTTTTATTGTGTAGGTATATAGCAAATTTTACTACCTTGTTGGTCTAGTGGTTAGCATATTCAACTAAGGATTGCTAGGTTCTAGGTTCGATTTCCAGATAGAGTCAAAAAATTAAGATTATTGGGTTTTTCTCTCTGCCACCCGCTTGCCTATAAGAACATGTTAAGCTTTCCGTTCCACTCATTATGACTAACCTGTCAAAATGGTAATAATAATCGTTAAAAGCCCGCCAACCCACATAGCAGCAGCGTGCTGGGTTAAAGTTCTAAATCTTCTATGGAGAGTTGGCTTGTGGCCAGCAGTAGAACGTAAATATGTTGAAGATTATAATGATGACGTATGATGACTATGACTTTTATTAGCATAAAGATATAATTGAGATAAACAAATAACTTCTAACTATGTATTGGCAACAAGTATATTGTGTGCATAGACGTACCCGGAAGTTTGTTTGGCTATTTAGGCCCCTTCTACACGAGCGATACACGCTTGCGCTATAAAATATTCTAACTTACTGCAGCATTGATCTAGGTTCTCGGCGAAAAGCGGGTGAATCTGTATGGTGTCATATATAATTTCGTCAACAATATATAGATTAAGAAGTAACTGTAAAATTGTCACATTTCAATACTTTAATTTTAGTCGAGTCGATGTTGAGTCGATAATTTGCTTGAAAGCTGTCTAAATGCCGACTATTACAAAATGACCAGCATATTATGCTTAATGAAAAAAAAAATTAAGTTAATCCGTATTGCGAATGAGCAGTTAAGAATTTTATAAAATTTTGGGATGAAAAAAAACCACCAGATAAAGGATTTTTTGGTCGAGTTTTAGTTGGAAATATTTTGAAATCGAATTCGGTCATGTCACGATTTTAACAAAAATTCTACGGTATAATATACAGTATAAGCCACTGACAGTTCTGATAAATAAAAAAGTACACACCATATGTTGTCGCCAAAAGAACAAACCTTCTTTGAAAAGGCACATGCCACAATTTTCACAACAATATAACAGACCGAAAGACGTAGAACAAAAGTTGTTAGTTTAAGTGTAAACAACGACAGTGCGAGAGCATTCTGGTGTTTTATTAAGCCCTGTTTTCTGCCCTTTTTATTTCATTGATTGAGTATTCTCCAATCCGCACGGGGCCAGCGTGGTGGACTACGGCCTTAACCCCTGCTCAGTGTGGGAGTGTGGGAGTGTGTGCCCCTTATAAGACCGAGCCATCAGTGGCGTGAATAGAGGGTATGCAGATTATATAAAATTAAATAAAATCTTGAGTGGGAGATGTAAATCACTGAGGGTAGGATTTTTATAACTCCTGTCCTTAAGTTTTTTATAGCTCGTACTGGACATTTTCTTAACTTTATATCTTCTGTATACCCTGAGCATACCCTCTTTGCACGCCACTGCGAACCATACAGAAGATTAGCCGAGTACAGCTAGTACTTTATTAAAAGTCGCATGTGCGAACGGGGACTAATGTGTTCATTGACATTACCGGCGCAGTCAGAAAACATTGTGCTATATTTAGAACGATATCAAACGTTTTGTAACATCGACCTATGAGTGAACAACCACAATGCCTTAGTACAAGATTTACTCGCTCGCAATAGAGGAGTCGATTTGGAATATTAAGCTCTGTATCCTCAAAGTAAAAGGGATCTAATGTCAGTCGTTTTACAATCGCAAATCCTGTACTTCTGATTTTTGTTTTACAAACGTTCTGTCAAAAGTCCTAGCTACAGAATTTTAGTCAAATTCGAGCTTTAACACAATGCCAATAAGATCCATTTTACTCCAATGTTGAAATATTTTATAACTCGAAAAAGAATACTCGATTGTGAGCGAGCAAATCTCGTACTAAGGCTCAGTTCAACACTGAGTGACTACGTGAGTAGGGTGGCAATGATACAGACAAAGGTTTTCTATGCAAACAATGTCTTCTGAAACCATACGAAATTGGTGTCTGTCGAAGAATCTATACATACAAATAAATTAAAATGATTTCTGATAAAACTGCCTGCCAAAGGCTGGTTTCTTTTTTAGTTGAACGCGCTAATAACTGTTAATTCTAGTAAGATTTAAAAAACAAACTAATCTCTTTCCAGTCTAATTCTATAGTTGGTAAAACCGGCATCAATAATTGGACTTTGTTGTTTACAATGATTTTAAATTATGAAAGTTTATCTTTAGGGTTACTACCTACTACCCGATATATGCCAAAGGGTCCATATTACCAAACCCCCGCTGTCCGTCTGTCTGTCAGTGCACTGTATCTCACATAGGTTATCTCTCTCCATAGGTAGAGATATGACATTTTCAGAGTGTGCACCTACTCTTTTGCCGCTATAAAAACAAATATACATACATATATTTATAAATATATACTCGCATACAACAAACGAGTTTTTGGTGAACTTGCTTTGCTTTAAGACCAACTAAATACTATGTACCTAGTGTTCTATTTTGCATCTGACGGCCGATTGGCGCAGTTTACAGCGACCCTGCTTTCAGAGTCCAAGGCCGTGGGTTCGATTCCCACAACTGGAAAATGTTTGTGTGATAAGCATGAATGTTTTTCAGTGTCTGGGTGTTTATTTGTATATTATAAGTATTTATGTATATTATTCATAAAAATATCCATCAGTCATCTCAGTACCCATAACACAAGCTACGCTTACTTTGGGCTAGATGGCGATGTGTGCGTTGTCGTAGTATATAAATTATAAATATATATAAATCTTGTTACGGAATTAAAGTTAGACTTGCACACGTAGTGCGAAAAAAATATCGTCAATTTATTTTAGTTCAATTTGTTATGGAAATATCCGCAACAGTTGTAATGTGATGGTATCTCAATATACATTGACCTACTGGAACAAAAAATAGTAAAATTAACACATACAAGATGCATTAGCACTTACTTGTTTCGCAGACTTCATAAACAGGAAGGCTACAGGTGCCATAAGTATGTAGTGGTACCATTTTATGAAGTACCTGTAACAAACGAAACTTGGATGTTATTGACAGTGGCGTGCATTGGGTTTCTTACCAGGGTATGCATACGGCAGGAAAATAGCATAAAATGGCAAAAATACGAGTTATATATCAATTTTAGGGTAGGCAGTGCTTTTGCGCATGTATGTAGTGCACGCCACCGGTTATGGATATCCAAATAAAAGTACCCTTACTAATATTGTAGTAGTAGAGATTTTCGTGACTGGCATACTTATTTCTTATTTCTATGACGGCCAATTGGCGCAGTTTGCAGCAACCCTGCTTTCTGAGTCCAGGGCCGTGGGTTCGATTCCCACAACTGGAGGGTGTTTGTGTGATGAGCATGAATGTTTGTCAGCGTCTGCGTACCCATAACACAGGCTGCGCTTGCTTTGGGGCTGGATGGCGGTGTGTGTATTGTCGTAGTATATTTATTTATTTATTTCGGCCGCTTAGTAGCATTACTGTGTTCCGGTCTGAAGGGCGTGGGTGACGGTGTTTTTACATGGCATGGCGTGGTGTTTTCTAGAAGCACGTGTGGCTTAACATCTGCCCCTCAGATTGACGGGCACAGGACGTGCCTCTCGCATTTTTTGGCAAAGTGTTGCTCTGTTGATAGGCTACTCGGTGTTCCAATGATTGTAAATGCGAAAGGTGTTTGCGTGTTCGTTGTGTTGCTCTTTGAGGCAGCACAGAGCAAAATATTGCCGCCATTTTATCGTGAGCTGGACATGGGTTTTGGCAAATAATTATACGTCCCATGCGTGCGAAAGCAAATATAGTGAGGTTATAAAAATGGGCGCTTTCAGGATATGATTATGGCACAGTAATATGATAAGCTGATAATCTCAAACCATTTTGTGGTTAATGTTATCGTTTGTGTATAAATTAACTGTGGAAACTTTCGTTGATTTATGTGTCATCGGTCTCTCTACGATTTTAATTTTAATTTTTTTGAATCTTGAGGATACCTGCAAGCCCGAGAGTTCTGCTACTTTTCTTAAGTTCCTTTTATAAAATTAAGGATTATTTAAACAAAAAGCTTGGGTGTGAATTGCTCTAGCTTCATAGCTTAATTTAAATTTACTGGAAGATGGTGATAACAAAAAAATAAATGTACCCGGCTAAGTTTGTTGTGGGCTCTTCTTAGACCAGGGCGCGTTTGGAACCCTCGTAGCTTTAGATTTAAGTTGGCGAACGAAGTTATCACCATCCCGTTACAATTATGTTAATAATTATGTATGAACGCTTCATAAGTGCCTGTGATAGGCCTACATGAATAAAGAAAATTTGAATTTAAGTCGTTTTAACTACGGTCTAAACCTTAATGAGTCGGAGAAAGCGGTAAGTCGATAGTGATGATTCGGTTGAATGCGCAAAACTACCTCATATCTCTAAACTTATCTTGTATCATACTTTAACTCAAGATACATTTATTCTCGGAGAAAGGAGACTTAACATGGATTCGTGGGCATCGTGGCAGAGCTAGAAGCTTCCAAAACTTACGACTTTGGTTTAGATTTATGGGGCGTTTAATAGTATTGTATAGTTTAATATCTGCCACTCCCTAACTAATTAGACTATCTTAGACGCGTCAGTTAGTCAACGGCTGGCTTACAGTAGTATTTATATGTATTAATATTGGAAGCAAAAACTTTGTAATCCTTTTTACTAAATTGGCGCGAACAGAATTGAAATTTTCCACACGTATAGTTAAGAGAAGGAGTAATGAGGTACATTAAATCAATAAAAAACATAACACACACAACCGTGTAGTTGACACATAGACGCATATACCTATACTATAGCATATAACAATATACAGTGCCTTTGCAAAACCTGTGATTGAAGAAGTTTGACAGTAGAACCTTAATTAATAATGTTCAAACTTATAATTTAAATTAATTATGGTCGAATTTTGACCAATAGGCGACCACTACTGTAGTAAAAAAAAGTAGTGTTTCGAGATTTACATACCTGAACAGATTAGTGTAGCAGAATCCAGGGCAGCAGGCATTAACGTCAATTCCAGAGTCTCTCAGTTTGTCAGCCAAAGCGCGAGCATGATACATGTTCATCAGTTTAGAGTTGCAGTAACCGGGGTTATGACGAGAGACCTCACCGCTCTTAGCCTTTTTTATTTGTGCCCGTAAGTTCAGATCATCGAAATCCAGTTTGCCTTTTGTGTGAAGTGTCGAGGAGACTATCACTATTCTGTAAATTAGAATATCATATTTCAAAAATGTTTCATTCAAAACAAGCTACCATCTTCAACTGTTTTGTATTTTTAAAAATTTATTTAGTTTTGTATTTTAAGCCATTTATTTTCTTGGGTTAAAAAAAATCTTATGATTATCTATTTGTATGCATAATTTCAAATAGATAAGTTAACTGGCAAACCATGCATAGATAACAAATAAAATTTTTTTCATCCAGTGGGTAACTTTTACCAGCTGCTTTTACAGGATTAATATTATCCTATGTCCATCTCCAGGATGCAAGCTATATGTGTTCCAAATTTCCTAAGAATTGATTCAACAGTTGAACTGAACAAACAAACATATATACTTTTTTATACAGAACTTCACCCATACTATTACAGGATTGTCACAATGATGATATAAATTATATGTAGAGAAAAACATGTGAACTAAACATATTAATTTGATATTTGAAATTAATCTGTCATGTTTCAATGTATGATAATTAATTTTAAACTTAGTAGCTTGCTCGATTAAAGATTTAGTTGTTGTATGTAGAGATCAGTGTGCTCTGATACTAACATATAAAAGCAGTGGTAGAGGTAAAATCAAATTGACACGTAAGTCAAAGGCTACTAGAAATTATGAATAAGTTTTTTTTTGTAGTTATAAATTATTTTAATAATAAAAAAATAATGACTTTTTGTTGATTATCTATTTATTAATGAATAATGAGGATATCTGAATAAAATAACTGTCTGACTGTCATTGAATAAATGCCTTCTTCAATTTTAGTAACAGGTAAAAATCAAATAATATTATATCAACTGCAATAATAAATGTTTTCCTAATGGCTTACCTGCTAGGTGTGGCTTTTTTTAACAGGTCAAGTAATAAATTAGTCAAATACATATGTCCTAAATGGTTCACACCAAGATGTATCTCGAATCCTTCCTTGGTTTTCATATCCAATTCCAAAGGTATCACCACTCCAGCATTGTTGATAAGAACATCTATTTTGTTGAACCCAGCTTTGACTACTTCAACAAACTTCTCGATTGATTCAAAAGAGGCCAAATCTAGTTGCATTGGGATCTAAAACATGAGACTGGTTCAAGACTATTTGTTTTAGTATAAACACTATAGATTAGAAAAATATATAATAGTTGTCGTGCAGCACCCAAATCTCAATAAGTACCAGAAAAAATCATTGTTAGAAAACCTGTTCTAGTTATAAATGATTAAAATCCAATACTTCCTGAGAACTCTTTTTAAATATAGTTTATTGGCTGTATATGCTTAGGATTGTAATCCTATAACCACAGCACTTAATTTTAAGCAAATATTACCATTCATAATCATCATCATCACATCAACCGATAGACGTCCACTGCTGGACATAGGTCTTAAGTAGGGAGTTCCAAGTTCCACGGTTCTGAGCCGCTTGGATCCAGCGGATACCTGCGACGTGCTTAATGTAGTCTGTCCACCTTGTTGGGGGCCGACCAACGCTGCGCTTACCAGTTCGGGGCTGCCATTCCAGCACCTTGGGACCCCAACGTCCATCCTTTCTCCGAACTATGTGAACTATGATATATTACCACTAGTCTAATAAAAAAAAAATTTACACAGTATTTCTTAAGACAGTTCTGGATTAGTAACATTACCTATTTTAAGTAATTTAGGTTGATTTCGGAATTTCAATATTCTGAATTTGCTCTGTTCTGATCTGGTGGGAGTCTTTGGCTGTGGCTAGTTACCACCCTAACAAAAAATAATATATTGTATAAAAATGGCCAAGTGCATGAAGAATTGCGCTTAAGAGTTATACTTTGGAAGAAAATGTTTAGTTATTGTTTAAATGATTCTAAGACATTTCAAGCTTTTAAAATTCTATTCTATAAGGTTTTCAATTTCTTCCAATTGTCAAAAGATGCTGCATAAATAGTTGTATCTTATGATTGGGTTGACTTAGTCTATAGCACCGATATTTCCGACCGGTAGAAATCTTAACAGAATTCTTTATTAGACTGCAGTCAAGAACTAACTGGTAGTGATATAAAAACAAAAATATATATATAGGAAATTATATATATTTACCAATTCGCCGCCAGTAACTTGTTCATGTCTGATTTGGGCTACAGCCTGCTTCGCCTTCTCGATATCACGACAGGCGAAGATTACACGTGCCTTTCTCTTCACAAGGGCTTTGGCCGTCTCCAGCCCGATACCGCTGTTCGCTCCCGTAATCAAGAAGGTTTTACCTCTCAGGCATGTATTGCTTGTACACTTTGCCCAATTCCTGGATCTCCATTTACGTACTAAACCTAGCACAACCACGGCTGAGATCGGAACAGCCGCATAGATAACAGTTGCCGACACCATTTTAAATCGAGAGACAAATTAATGTTATTCAATATACCAGAAAATTCGTTACTACAAATACGCGTTCATGTCGTAACACAAGTGGAATGAATATAAAAATTACGTTTTTCCGCTCCGCTCTTTGGACAAAGGAAAACATTTGTTAAATGTCAAACTAATGTCAAAGTCAAAGGTCAGTGTTGAATTTCGTTCAGAAACGTAAGTCTGAATTGTTCCAATTAAAATTATTAAAAGCGTGAAAGAGAATAATAAATTTGTATTCCAAATATAATGAAATGGAATACTTTACTTATTGATAAGAAAGAGTGTCTGTATTCGTCCTTCACTCAGCTATTCGGGAGGGAGTATGCGGTCGACATGATTATTAAAATATGAAGTGCAAGATATTTTCTAACATATTGGTATAATCAGGATGTAATAGAGTTAATATCCAATCATAACATCCCGGAAAAACAAAACAACGCCAGCAAAGTCGAGGCTAAAAGCTATTTTTCTAATAAATGATATAAATAGGATTTGTATGTAGGCCTTTGCTTTATGTACAGCCAGAAGCATATCAAAAGAGGTATGGACAGATTTTAAAAGGCTACATCTTTAATTTTAGAGTTTAATTAAGAGGTATTCTATGTAAGAGGTACTCCTAAAACCTGGTAATAAGTTACTTCATAACTTTCAATTTTACAGCAGATTTTTTAATAAAAAAACCCTTTATGAAGTACCATGCAGTTCTAGCTTAAAATCTTTAACGCATGTGTGATACCCAGGTTATAGGAATTAACCAGCCCGTGCATTCATCACACCTGCGAAATGATAGGATACGGGGGATCGTATCAGCACGCGGTTAGAAATCCTTAAATCCGCATAGCAGGAAAAAAGTCTTAACTAAGGGCTATATTCAGGATATTTGCAGAAAAACACCTTGGCAATGCCTTTAACCTTCTTGGTATATGTTTTTTATGGTTTTGGATTAGGTATGAAATGAAACAAATCAAACTATAGCTGCATTGTTTATTTTAAATACGTACATCATAAGGACAACTAGATAAAAAAAATCTATACCAGACTATGAAAAACAATTGATATGGTAACAATAAGAATATATCAATGTATGAAATATCTTTTTACGAGGCATTTAATTATAGACGTTATAAATAATTACAGTAGAGTTCAAAATATGTCTAAATTTGTAATGCATTATTTATGCAGAATAGCTAGAGGAATGTTTAGAAAACTTTATTTTAATGGATTTTTGGTCACATGTTTTATAATTTAGGGACCATGCATTATTATGTCGTTGTTCAGCGGGTTGGTACCAGAGCCGATACCCTATTCCAATACAAAATTGAATAAAGGGTGTGACTTAAATTGTGATGATAACCTGTGACACGCAGTTACAGTAGGAGAATTTATTAAATCGTGACCTTTGCTGACCTAATTAATGGATGGTCCCTTAATAAATAGAGATATAAATTATTAATATTTGGCCTAATTCCACACTGTTCTAAATTGTATTAATAATTCAAACACATCTTTGAAACATGTACAACTAAAACCATTATTTGTTTTAACGCACATAAGATTTATATTTGTATAAATAAACAAAGGTATAGCCTAACTTTATGCTGTGTTTTTATTGGTTTCAAAAATATATATAACTATAATGTATAGTGTGCTACGCAATTTATAACTTCAAGGTAGTCATAGATTATCAGGCGATGCACTAAGCACCCATTTATATTTCAGAATAATTAAAAATATACTTCACCCAAGTCACATTATAGCTCAGTTAGCACTAGTTTTAAATATTGACATTTTACTTATTTTTTCTTTAGGGACTACAATTACACGAAAATGCGCAACATACAAACAGGTCTTGTAAATTGAACACCATGATAATAACAATAACAATAAATAGTGTGAAAAAGTACAATAACAAAAAAAAACTGTAAACGACATTTGTCTATCTATTATAACATTAAAATCATACTTAACATATTAAAATTTTGCAATTATGAAAATTTGTTAATATCTTCAAAATGGCTATTCCTTATTTTTTTTTTTATTGCAGTAAAGCAATAGTTATTTATTGATAGGATAGAACTGTCCCGTTATTTTTAAATCATAACCACCGTGGTAAAGGACTCTTGTCAACCACTGCTGTTTTTTTTTTCTTTCTAATTTAATGACTTATTACAGTAAATTAGGGAATATTTTTATTTGTTATTGATTGGCACTTGATACAATATGAATTGATGATTAAATTAATTTTGAGCCTTATGAGACAACTCTTGTTAATGAATCTTACTTTAAAATGGTTTAAGTACTTTTAATATATTTTCTTGCATGTCGAATGGAATATTGAAAATTTAATTATACCTAGTAAGTTTTTTTAAAACTCTTTTATAAATCTTATAATGTAAAGAATATTTTCGTCACTTTTAATTGTAAAATATGTTTTACAAATATAAAAAAATAAACACAAATTATTTTTATTTATTTTACACTGAAAAGTTACGAAAAGATTGTTTACTTTATAAGACGGGTTAAAAAAGTTTGGAGTGTGAATAAACATAATATATTTATTGCCGACTGTACTTATATAGCCAGAAGACGGACGAATCACTAGGTTGGCGAAACTGTTTATTTTACTTTTTTCCATCACTAATTTCCTATGATAAAAATACCACGAAACAAACCATTTAAATTTTATTTTGACTAATTTTACCAATAAGGTGTTCGGTAGTAACGATTTAAATATTTTTTTTTAACATTTCAAGTGAAAAAAGTATAATATATAATTTATTATTATAATATTATAATATTATGTCATAACTACAGAAGCTCTCCAAAGCTTCGTATAAAATTATATAATTTACATTTAATAAGCACAATTATTTACGAAATATAAATTCCTCAACATCCTGTGTTGACCAGCTCTTTGTTTGAATTATTTAATAATATATCATTATAATTAAACTATTGTCAAAAAGTGTAAAAGTATTCATCTATTTAATTAAAATATATTTGGTTTTAAACATAAATATGCACATAAAATGTAAAAATTGATATAACAGATTAAAAATCTATTTCGTGTTTATTTCACTGCTGATTTTTAATGTTATTATAATAAAATTGCTATAATATACTGCAACCTCTAATATTGTTGCACTATGTAAAAAAAAACTATTAAATGTTCTAACAAATGAAACAATTGTATAACTAAATTTAACGCTATAGGTGGTATTTTAAAACATTAATTAAAAAATTAGTAACTAGGTACAGAAGGTAGTCCTTTCTAAAAGGCTACCTATTAATATTCCAAAAGCGATTAAAATGTCAACTCTGGTATTCTCAATAATTACTACATACGTCCGTTTCACGCACAGTGTATATTCCACCATTTTGATAATACACCATTCTAGGGTTTGAAAGAGATTTTTTTTTTTTGCTTTAGTAGGTAAGGGTTTCTAACTAGATGTTGGGTAGATGTGGGATTTTAACCCGAAAACGTGTTATCGTGACTTATAAACTATGTAGGTATAAAGAAAGGTGTAATTTTTTTTTGTGTAATTTTAGTACAAGCTATTGTACTCAACAATTCTGACAAACTTTATTATTTTTATGTTAAATTTCACCAAGATAGATTGAGCGGTCAAGTCATGCATAGGTAACAAGTGCTATTTTTTATTAATAGGGCTGGTAAATTTGACCGACATCTTTAACGTAATAAGTATTACCTTAACTCCATCTATATGATACAAACTGCATGTGTGCTAAATTATATAAAGGTCGGTTCAACCGTTGCATATGCCGACATGCCGATTTAAACAGAAGGTACGACAATGGCGAATTGAACATGGAATAGGGTTATACCTACCCTATTTTTTATATCTGTTATATATTCGCTGTAATTTACTCGAGTAAACCCTGTAATACACTATGCGTTCCGTGCACCTTGATAGTAATATTTGAGAATACGTATGTAAGTATAGTCCTTTAACGTTAAAACGCGGAATGCGTGTCTTATACATTTTCACACACAGGATTTTTTATAAACTTCTTAAATTCCATAAAGAATGTCATGATACCCAAATTCACGATATTACAAATACATTATAATATTTATAAAATGTTTATAATAAATATATAAGGAGCACATTCAAGATTAATTCACGTACGAGAACCATTGCGTGGGATCAAGAAGAAAATATCAAACAATTAGCCAACAGTGTAGACAATTCTCATAAGAATACAGCTTTGAGCGATTATACTGTCCTTAACAATATTCTGCTTAGCTATGTACATACAATTTTTTGGTGTTACCATGTATAAATCAGGTCTGGAAGATGGACCATGGATTTTCAATAAAGTTGCTAATTTATCGGATAATGTTCGCGTGGTTTAGTTTCTATTATATGCTTATTTATAACACATAATTTTACCCGTCCTTGATGCTTGGTATAAGTTATTTAATAACATAAATATTAGGTACGCAGCTGGAAGTGTTTCGAAGAACTTTCCAGAATGTTGACAAAATTAGCAACTATTAGTAAAACCCTGATATCAACAAGAGTCTACGTAGAAGCCGTCGAACTCCCTATAACAAGTTCTTTTTTAATTTGTAAGTTTTTTAATATTTACTTTCATTATAATATCGTCGCTAATAAGAAACAATACTGCACGAGTCAAATTAACACAGTCTTTAGTCAGCAATAAACATATATTTTATGATTTTATACAAAAACGCATGATAAACCTCACATTAAAAACAAAGTTTTCGTAGCTACATTTATGGTTTTATTACCTATTCCATTTTTGGATGATTTGGCAAGAGTGTTATTTGTCTCGAAAACTTTGGTAATTTCACTAGTTCTTTATTGTTAGCTAAGCGACGATGTATATAAGAGTCTTGTAAGAAGTTACTACATGGGCGTCGACAGCTGGTGTTTAGACCGGTCCACGCCAACATCCACGGTAATGACCTGACCATCTACCGGCGTACCATCCATCTCACAATCTGGCATGATAACGCACACAAACGACTTCCCACTAGTCGCATCCCTCGGGTATATCGTCATTGGAATGAACCTATCACTCGTACCGTCCACATAAGCCGCTAACCGCGAATACACTTCCGGAAAATGCTTTTTCAACATCACTCCCCGACTTTCAAACTCCTTGAGAATATTCCTAAAGCAGATCTCTCTATACTTGTGCGCCGTAGCTGCATTCTTGTCTCCCGCGTTTGTCAACTTCGACGTGAGTATCAAAGTCTCCCTGTCTTCTGGTGTTCCTTTGCTATCCCGTCTATTTCTTTTTCGATTCTGCTCCTGAATTGTTGCGGATACTGATTTACTAAGTCTCAGTTTTGCGCATCGGGACACCATTTGTCGTTCCCATTTCACTGCACCTTTTGTTGGCACTTCGCTGATGATGCAAACGGCGACGTATAAAATAACTCTCGTCTCAGGGTTGTAAGATTTACAGAGTTTAACCACTTCAGTGTATAATTCCGCGCCCATTTCGTTCGGCTGGAGGGAGTGCCATTTGACGAATTCGGGTTCGCTCAGGTATTGATAGCCGTGAGTGGTGAACTTTTCGGCTGCTTCTGGACTGGTGAAGAAGACCTTTACAACTCCTCTACCTTGGGCGAGATAACCTTTATGAGCTATTGTACTTATTTGGTGTAAGGAGTCTGAGTCTTCTTTCGCCGCTGAAATTATATGTCTACATAGCGTACTCGCCCTGGAATGGAGACAAACTTTCCTATGTTTTTCCCAGTGAGCTCGTCTGCATTCCTTTGAGCAGTAGGTGGTTGTGCAGTTGTGGCAAGTTTTGTAATGTCTTTTAGCGTCCGCTAGGGGGGCGCGAGAAGAGCATTTAGGGTATTTACATTTAACAAAAGCTTCATCAGTACTGTTTTCAGTTTGTAATGAGGCAAGAGAAGCTTTGGAATCGTGGTGGGTTAGGTGGTGTTCGGGTCGGAAGGCCGTGGCGTCGAGGCTGGTGCGGCGGTCTAAGGACATACTCGTGTGCGCAAACGGCTCACTTCTCCTGCGAGACTCGCCGTGCGCCGACTTCGAACGCCTCGACTCTTGCATCGTAGCAGGATTATCAACTGTATCCTTCCCTGTAACACACAAGCATTTAGTAACGCACATTTCACTTTGAGATTCATCTAATTGTTATAAGACTCAGGACCATCACCGCAAAATAGAATGGACTTAAATTAATTCAAGATGCTACATAACAGTACAAGCATGCTCCGGGGACTATACATTCTAATCTAGTACAGGATCATGCATGTTTAAAGTAAAATAACATAGAGAATCGATTTTTCAAGCGCCAATTTTATATAACAGGTTGTAATTTTGTGACCAATTTGATAAAAAATAATTTAAGAAAATATACAAAACAAAAAAAAAAATACAAAAAATTCTCAATCGGAAAAAAAAGGTTATTCGGAATAAAAATAATATAGAAGGTATACCTGAGCACTTACGTACACCCGAAGAAAGACTGTATCCTTAAACCAACGTATCCAGAAATGGTCAAGCGTAAGCCGTATTAGTAATATTATGCGGGATAAAATGCGTGTTAGGGTGGATAAATATAGAAAAATTGGAACGGTTTCGACTTACATATCGGTCCTACCTGCTCGATCGTGATCTGGGCTAGGATCGGTGAAGGAGCTACGGCCTTCGCTGGGCGTGCCAATGAAACGCGACGCGGGAGATATACTACTGTGACCACTGCTGGCTAGCTGCTCATATCGAGGACTCTGTGAAAGAGGTTGAATAATTATGAATAAATTAATATACTACGACATTACACACATCGCCATCTAACCCCAAAGTAAGCATAGTTTGTGCTACAAAGACAGCTGATTACTATTTTTATGCATAATATACATGAATACCTATTACATACAGATAAACACCCACACACTGAAAAATCTGGTATTTTTTATCTAACCTCTTTTTTATTTTAGCTTCTCTTCCAGGATATATTATAGTTTGCATAAAACTTCGCCAAACAGGTCTGTTTTGCTGTTTAGGTAGCATGGTATGTAAATTATATACTACCTGTTTTCCTTAACGTGATTCTTCTCTAAAAGGTTCTGGAGGAGATTGCTTTAAGCGTGATTTACGCATTTAAAAATAAAATTTCTGTCCCTGACGTTGCATTGTTGCGTTTTATGCGCGACAAAAACTGTATCTATCTATCTTTCTAACTCATAATGGATAATATCTCCGACAGCCGACGGTATAGGATTTTTCTGTGAAGAAATTGTCTGTACAAAACTATACCATAATAATACCATAATATTTGTAACATACACACTCAGTATGTGTTGATGGGATATCAACAACTTTACTAATTTATGGTTCAGACGCCTCACGGTTCATGGTAGTAAGGTAAGGGTGGAACCGAGAACCGTAAAATTTCGATAGATACACCATCTTTATTCTCGAGAAACCAAAGAGATTATAATCACTATGTTTGATAAGAAACTTTGACTTCTATGTTTTTGGTTATATATGGTCTGTGGTTAACATTATATTTAAAAAAAACAGTGAGCACTAATACCTTGCCACCCAACAAGAAGTAAGGGCTTGCAGACTTTCTCGGGCTAGGTTGGGGAGTAGGTATCCTCGTAGGTTGCGAAGGCAGACCCAAAAGGGAGTCCAAGACGTCCTCCAAGGTCGTTGACCCAGGGGAGGGCCTGGTTATACCCAGATTTAAGGTTGAATGGCGATGAGAGTCTTGCCAGTCTGTAAAATACGGGGGCGTTAGTACAGGATTTAAACTAAGCTGCTAGTTTATTCATTATTTAAAGAAATAATTAATTTTTAAATAAATAATTCGTTTTTAAATACTTAAGTTTTCTGTATACCGAAGTAATTTATTTAATTTAAATCATGATATTCATTAAGATTTAAACAATAATTTATTTTAATGAATAAATATTGGGTGTTATTTTAAAGGAATAGTGGAAAATTTAATGAAAATAAAATATTTAATTTTAAGGAAAATAGTCAGATCAAAATATTATAGAAACCTTAGTAAGCATTTAGATTAAGATAGTGGTGCAGTAAAACAAGACAAAGTGTTTCCAAATTCAAATAATAATTTTCACTTACCATAGACAATGATGTAAATGTTCCATAATCTATCGAACTCTTGAATAAATAATAGCTACAATTATAATTAATTATATCTAATTTTTCAAATATTTCAATATACCTAATACTAGCAATAAAAAACGGCACAAAACCAAAAATAAAACAAAATAATAAAATAAAACTGAATATATTTAATAATAATCATTCTACGTAACATTTAACTTAAAAGTACATACAATGATATAAAAAGTTTAATAAAGACATACAATGTTTTAAACAGAAAATAACTGAACGACTATAATATTTTATCTATAATAATTCATTTTCTAAAGAATATACCGAGGCTGAGAGATTCTCTATCTTTTGATAATTCTATATCTACGTATTAAATTATATATTAATTAATAAAGGCTTGATGAAAGTGTAGAGAGCTACAGAACTAAAGTGATAACTAATTTTATCTAATAAATTAGCCGCCATTTTGGTAGCAACGCGGCTGCAGAATTTCAGCAAGTTTTCTCTATGTTACCGAAAAGATTTACCTCGATGCCCAATTTTTTTTAGCAAATTGCGCGTTAAGGTAAAGTTTAGGCGTGCATTACGTTAAAATTAATATAAATAAATAAATAAATAAATCGTCCACTGGGCGATCACTTGTTGATTTTCAAGACATTATATAAGATTATTTTGGAGATTTTAACATATATATATCGCAAAATGCAGTGTACGTTACAGCAGTGCTGCTAACGCGCGATATGGCAGCTAATTTGAATGCACCCTAAACTGAAAATGCCCACAAATGACAGATGATGTTACGTCTTTTAACGTGCGGACAGATTACCTACAGCATAGATAAACATGTCATAGATAATTACATCTATTACCAAGGCTTACACTATTTTGTCGTTGATTAAAATAAATCGGGGCGTATTTCGGGGTGTTTCGGCGGTGCGATTTTGTACGCGAAACTTTATTTTCTAACCTAATCAGAACCTGTATAATTTACTTAGGGACTCGCGGACCCAACATAAATTACGAGGTGATTTAAGTAGAAGGAACTTCAATTTTGAGACTTCAGTCTGCTGTCTGTGTCACTTCTCACCACCACATAATAATAATTATCATGGTTCTGATAAATGTCGCCTTGCGTTTATATATTTCTTTATATATATATATATATATATATATATATATTATAATATTCAGGCATTCATTATACACGGCAGCTTTTTTAACGTCTTCCGTTAGAAGCCCCTTTAATGTATCAGACTTAAAAATGACTTCCTAGCTTTAGTTTTAAGTTAGCGAATGCAGTTATCACTATCACTAACATTAGTGTAACATGTTAAATGTATGAACGCTTCATAAGTGCCTGTAATAAGGTCTACATGAATAAAACATTTTTCAATTTGAATTTGAATTTGAATGTGCAGTTTACTAAAAATTAGAACACTTAATGAACTTTTAAAATAATTGATCAATAATTTCGCTATAGTGAATAACCAGAGCAATGTTTGATACCCCCACCGCATCACTAGCATTTGCTGTAGGGCGTTTTTTAATGCACCGTTGTAACATTCAACACAAAATCCTCTACATATTGTTATTCCATTGCTAAGCCATTCGATGCGGGCTAACTGTCCCTTTAACTCGTTGATTTTTTCAATAAGGTATTATTTTTACTAATGAATTGTATAAACATTGGGTGCAATAACTGGGTTGTCGTTGTAATACGATAAAAAAACTACCGTGTTTATTTTTTGATGTTTTGTGACATCTATAGACTAAATACGAATTGAACCGAATATTTAAATAAGAGCTTAAGTAGGTAACAGAAATATTAGCACCTATATAAAATGATATATAGCGACGTGATAATTTTATTTACAAAACTAAAAATTATTTACTAGCATTAAAAACTAATTAATATAGATTTGCATTAAAAACACACAAACGAAAATAATTTACTCTGTACATTGTATATAATAAAACCTAGAAAACTGGTTTTCATTTCGGATTCTCTTGAAAATTATATTTATGGCAATAACTCCGTAAAAAAAAAAATCTTATCTATTGACTATATTTATACCGCGTAATTTGTGCAAGCATTTGTGGAGAAATAATTATGTAAACAGTAAGAGGTTATTTCTTTAGCGGTCTGGCGTACGTAATAAAACTTCAGAAGGTTCTACTAAGATAATGTGTTATTACATTCCCTGTTTTCCCATTATCCTAGTAATTCCTGGTACGGTATTTTGACAAAAGTATTCTGGTAAAGGTAATCTGGTAAAGGAGAGTGGGTGTAGCTGGCAAGCAGCTACATTTTCTTAATCAGTAACCTCACGACGGCAGGCCTGAAGTCTGGGACGATTATAAAATAATTAATGAACCTTTACAGTTATACAAAAAGACATTTGTTTACATAAAAACGTCTATCTAATTTGTATTCATTAGGTGGGTCGCGTTTTGGTCGCCAGCATCCAGGATTTATAACATCTCAGTTTGTTAAATTGAAACTAAAAGTTTAAAATTAAAAGTTAAAGTTAAAAGTTTAAAATTGAAACATTAAGTTTTGAAGCATAACTGATAATATCTTAGAGATTATTTTAAAATAGGTTTCTATAGGTAACATGATATTAAAATTTTACAATTAGTTACGTGATTAAGCCACAAAAGGTCTTAAGCGACTAAAAGCCAATGCTCTAAACTGCATTGCTAAAAAGTTTAAATCGCTTGTACAAAAACGCGTCGAAAGTGCAAAGAAGCTATCAAAATACGTATATAATGGTCCTGAGTCTTACACAGTCTATAAAGCTCTATTAAAAACATTTTGTCAAATGAAATCCTTTCAGTTCAGAAACATCACGATCCCATTGCACAGACAACTAAATACAGAGAACAGCACAAAAAAAAATTAACGCACAGAGTATTAACATAACATAAAAGTTAGGACACTGCAGGTTTGGATATCGAGGCTAAATGCACAAGTTCTGTTTGGAAGTTAACAATTCAGGTACTATTTATAGAATAAGTTACTCATTCAAAAGCGCGTACTGTGCCACGAGTGAAAGTTTTTGAGTTCAAAATCTACTTCTCTCAATTCCCACGTAAATAAATATTATCTCATTTGTCTAAACGTGTGATGACACGTGTTTCTGTCCTCTTTGGAAGTTTTTAATTGCGAAGACAAAATGATTAAGAAAGCCTGTTTGTTTATTGCAGTCTAAACTGCATTTCATTTATTTGATTCATTTAACGATAACATTATGTAAGCAATAAAATAATCTGAATTTAAGTTTATACTGTTACGTTTTGAGAATATCTTATTTTTTCACTTTTATGTAAGAATTAAAACTAATTCTTTTTTGTTTATATAAAGAGCTCCTGTGATTTACTCAAAAACTAGCACTCGTTTCACGTATTGACTGGTCATTTTCCAGCTATATGCTATACATTGCTTGTTTGTCGGGGAATGTCACGTTGATTGGCTATCAAAACCTGCAATGTACACCGTGGCGTGGTCACGCTCGCTCACCGGGCGCCGCGCGGTGGTCGAGGCGTAAGGAGGACGGCGGGCGCGGGTGTGGCGGGGGTAGCGCATCCGATACCACCAAAGGGGTTTGTGGCGATTCTAAGGGTTTTGTACCTGAAAAATGATGTTTTTCTATAAGAGACAAATATTAGATTACACAACAAGTGCATAAATGCCATTTTATCCTAGATGTTTATTCTTGAGTATAAACTTATTACTTAGATGGCGAGAAAAATAGTTTGCAAGTAAATTACACTTTAGATTTTTTTTTTAATATTTCTCCATGGGTCAGTCCATGAAAATTTAAGAAGTATTAAGTAAATTCCATACCTCACCTACTTTAAGCCATTGTTGTATTTATTTTTAACTAGCGTTTGAAACGGTTTTTTTTTACAAATCCCATGGAAACAGTTAATATTCCTGAGATAAAAAGTTTCTGTCGACCTCCCTGGCGAAGGCGAAGTGAAGGCGAAGCGCTATGGTTTTAAGAGGGAGGTCCCTGACAGGGGCAATTTTGAAATTTATAATTTCTGAATTTTCTCTGGTCTGGTCTGGTGGGAGGCTTAGGCCGTGGCTAGTTACCACCCTACCGACAAAGACGTGCCGCTAAGCTATTTAGCGTTTCGATTTGTCAGGTATAAACTGATTACGGTTATGGGTTCAATAAAACTGCCATACCGCTTACAGATTAGCTCGTTACCATCTAAGATTCCATCTCCCCTCATTAATCTTACCTGCTAGTAGCAGGGAAATTGCAGTCAATTAGAATAAAAAATAGATTACACATCGAAGAGTCGTTTTCGCACAGTAAACTCTAAACCATCAAAGTAAAAATTAACTAATGCAACTTTTTTACAGTCGCAAATCCTATACTTCTAATTTTGGTTGTACAAACGCCCAAGCGGAAGCATTGTAGGCAAATTTGAGCTTTAATTCAATAAACATAAGATCCATTTTAATCCACTGTTCAAGCACCTCGTTACTCGATACGTTTCGTCGGTTCACTAAGGGTACACAAACACAACTCTTACACTAAGGTTACATACCGACAAACGAACTTTCCAGCCAGTACAACTTCTGACTGGACCTCGGCGACGGCTGCCTGTCAATATCACCGTTAGCCGGCTCCAAGCCCGACACGTAATGGACTATCGCTGACGTCACTTCCTTTATCGACGTCTGGATCTCCTCCGACGCTCTTGCTGAGGCGGTTTGTTGAAGAAGGGAAGAGGCTAGCCTGGGGGGGAGTAATAAAGTTATTAGTATCATATCATAGTCTAAGGCCATAGTCCACCAATCTGGCCATTGGTGGACTTCACACGGCAGGCTTCCTCACTTTTTTTTACCGTTATTTTAAGTTTAACTCCTCCTGAACTAAGTAACAGATGTTTATGCCGTTTTATGTTAAGTTACGTCTTTACAGATGTTTTATATAGATAATGAAGCCTGATTAAAAAAATGTTTAAGTAAGAAGAAAGAAGAAAAAAAATTATAAATTTAAAATAAAATTATAATAATCCTAACTTCTAGGAGAGTCGTTGTTTAAATCAATATGGTAGTACATTCCCTTCTTGTCTAATTATAACCGTACGAAGGTGGAAGCTAGTTAAAGAATATTTAGAAATCGATTGCATATTGAAAAAAAAACAACGATATATCGGTGAAATGCAAATTTCAGCAGTTTCTTTCGAGGAAATACAAATATGTGGTCGTATTTTATCACCAGTTATTAACCTACTGATTGTTGCATTTTGTTTTTGATGTTAATTGTTTTCTCTTGTTGTGCAATAAAGATTTTATCTACGTCGTTTTCCTGTTCGTGATAATTTACAAAGCGATGCGTCGAAATATTAAATATTGTCCAAAATATCAATATATTAAACAAAAAAACTTTCTGCAAGCCTATAAGTCTTTAAGCCTATAGACAGGCTTAAAGGCTTATAGGCTTTCAGTTATTTTGCATACTGATAAAAGTACGTACCTCTCGTGAGGAGTTCTCGGGGTAGAGTTCAGTCTCTCCTGACTTCTCCAGCCGAGGTAGGGTTGCCGTGCGCTAAACGAAGACCGCGCTGAAGGGGAGCACAGAGGGCTGGTACCGCGGATACTGCTCCGGGTCGAAGAACACGGTGACGTCTGAGAACAAACGTAAGGCATTTGAAACAATAGATTTTAACATTATTATTTTTTTATTTTATTTTATACACTTTATTTGTACACCACAAATAGGAAAAAAAACAATGGGCACAACAAAAATAAACTTAAAAAGTAGGATAGAAATGATGGGCGGCCTTATCGCTACTAAGCGACAATACACACATCGCCACCAAAGTCCCAAAGTAAGCGTAGCTTGTGTTATGGGTGCTAAGATGACTGATGAATATTTTTATGAATAATATACATAAATACTTATCAAAATTCTTATCAATTTACACAAATATCTGGAAAAAATGAATTCATAGTTATCATTTTAATTACTTATCCACTTTATAAATATACTAGCGGACCCCAGCGCCATCTTTCGGGCTAATTTGTGAATCTAAACCATCCAGGGTGCCACCCAAACGTATACCAAAAAATTCATTCAAATCGGTCCAGCCGTTTAGGAGGAGTTCAGTGACATACACACGCACACAAGAAATATATATATAAAGATACTGTAACATTTGCTTGAAAAAGGTTGTTGAAACATACCTGATTTGAATTAAGGCGGCTAGTAGACCATCTGCCGAAGCTGGTAGTGTGTGGAGACAGTTGGGGCGGGGGTGGCTGGGCGTTGGCGCCGAGGCTGCTGAGCGAGGTGGTCTTGGAGTTGAGCCCCGACCAGCGAGTCGCCGACGCGGACGCATCAGACAACCGCTTGCGGAGAAGGAAGCCCTCCCGAGGGGCTGGAGCGTTCTTGTACCTAGAAATTACAAAAAAAACTCACTTAATATCCATTCATGTAGTGCTACCGACAAATCACAAATTTTAACGGAGGTTTCTTCTTAAATATTTATTCAGATAGATATGCTATCCCTACTTAATATTATAAATGTGAATGTAAGTTTGTTTGTTACGCTTTCGCGCAAAAACTACTTAACCAATCCTCATGAATCTTTGTACACATATTCTTGGAAGTGTTAGAAGTAATATAATATAGGATACTTATTATCCCGACATTAAGCTCGGTTCCTTTGGGAGAGGGGATAAGTGTATGCTATAACTCTGACAAATTATAACCGATTTAAATAATTATATTTGTACTATAGAGGTTATAATATGTGTTTAATTTTGCCCAAACTGTGGTTGGAGATAGAGGACAGAACTCCTTAACCGACAGCAGCAAATCCCTCATTTAAGGCTTAGCGAAACTGTATAGGTTTAATTTTTTTTAGATCAACAACTAAGTTTAATGCTACATCTAAAAACAAAATCAAACGCAGACGAAGTCGCGGGCAACAGCTAGTTTAATATAAAATAAAATTGAGATAATGAGAGATGATTAGTATTCGTATGTAGCCTTTGGTTCGAGATCAGATCAGACAGAGCCCCAATGTAGATTTATAGGCAACAACAAATTACCGGGATGAATATTGGAAATTTCTTGACAGAAAACGACTAAGTATCCCTAATATTATTTGACCTGACCCGAGAATAGAATCCAGGCTCTCTTAATCTGATTTCGAACTTGTTAACTTCAACATGTAAAAAGAAAATCCTGCCTTTTTCTTGCGACTTTGTACGAGTTTTCTTTAGTTTTTTAAAAACACTACGGGAACTAGTAAAAATACCGTAAACTAATCTGCATCTATTCGAATTTGTTACTTTTTAATCATTACTTACGAATCTATAATATCAAATACCTATGGATATAACTAAACATACGTATCTCGTTTTACTTCATAATAAAATGGATAGATTTTTCTGATATTTCATTCCCGCCGAGCGCTGATAAAATATGAGATTTTTAAAATATATGAAGGCAGACAATAGACAACAATGGAGTATGTTATCTTGATATCGCCTATGTATAGAACAGAACCGAGCCTTTCTAACTGCCGGAGCTATATTAAAAATTGGTAGCGATGTTGAGATTTACACCGCATATTTTCTCATCCCATCCACAATATTAGAAATACCGTGTAAATTCTGAAGAACAAACTGTTATATATATCGTTAAAGATTTAGTGAGTGCAAAAAAACTTTTATTTATTTATACAATTGAAATCATCTTCACTTGACATTTAATATGATTAAATACTACTCATTGAGACTATTCTAATGAACCCGAACACTCTTTTTTTGTTTTCTTTTATACCACAACGAGTTAGCCCTTAAAACGTATCTAAACGTATCTCAGTTGGCACCAAACATAGAATTAAAAACATACAGAATCCTAATTCAGCCATTATAGCATGAAGTGCATTGTATCCAATAACAGTGAAAACGCCCCGCGCACGTTTGACTATAAACCCGCGGAATGTTGCTAGCTTGCAAACTTTTTCTCATTTTACCCATTTTATGTTGTGGCACTAAATATATATATTTAGCCACTGTGGAAAGTTGCCATCCAATTACGCCTAAACCAATTTTGTACATTAAGTAAGTATCTGCCAACAGAGTTGAAATAAACTCACTTGCAAACTTAGGTTTCAGAATCCAAAATATGGATTTAACATGGTATAACAGTGGCTAGTTTGGCTAGCATACATAAGCTAAATTATATTTATGCAAAAAATCTTCAAAAGGGAAACTTTTTTACTTACTTTACGTTTACATGATTATATATCAACACATACGTGATGGAATGTATAAGTTATATCAAATATATTATACAGGGTGGCCGGTCAATTGCCGTAACAAAAAAAATTTAGGTCCGGTATGTGGGGTACCCGAATAACCCCTATGTATGTTCCGCGATTTCTTATGGTCTTGGATTTATATGATAGCCTTAGGAATAATATTTTTTTTTTAGCTAATTTTAAGAATTTTCCACCTTGCTTTCTTTGAAACCCGATTTTAGCCAAATTTTCCCCACTAAGTCCAAATTTTTTATTATGATTGTGAAAGCTGAGCGCATTTTATGAGACTAACTAAAAAATCATAAGGTTACCTGTTTAGATTTTTTATTTAAAGTTGAAAATGTAAGTATTCAAGAAACTTAAATTTTTAACTTTAGCCCAACATTTTCACAACTTTCATCAAAGCTACGAACCTGATTTTATGCATAAAAGTAAAACTCATAAGAATTCAGTTGCAAAAATTCATTTTTCAAAACGGTCATGTTGAATTTCCTCAAAAAATCGAAAAAAAATCATACATCCGAAACTATAAAAAATCGTGGAACAAACATGGTATTGGAACACACACATTTTTTTGTGACTCCAAGTCACAGTAAGATGATGCAGTAAGTGAGGGAAGGTGCTAAGACATAGTTAAGGTACTTATAATTAACCCATAAACCTAATTGGTTTGAATGCCGTATCATACTGGAACGCTTTATCGCTTGGAGACACGACTTTGAGAGTACGGTGGAAGCCATGGCCGAAGCTCCCACGAGACCAGGCCAGAGAAAATTCAGAAATTATAAATTTTCGAAATTGTGCCTACCGGGAATCCGACCCGGGGCCTCCGATTATAAGTCAACAACGCACAAATGAAGGTCGTGTGAGAAGGTCGTCAAAATGTGTCTTCTGGGATGAATAATTTGAAGTGAAAAATTAGCATTAACTAGTACGCTGCTTCTTAGGGCACGCCCGCAAGACACAATTAATACTTCGTTAATGATAATAAACAAGCGCTCATAGTACAAACCGTGAGAAACTACGGTCGCAGACATTGTGACGGCGAAAATAATTATGAATATCTTATCTAAAACACACATGGTTACGACTCCGAAATGATAAACTTTAAGGTTTAACTCCCTACTAAGCTTATTTACTAACGGCTCTCCGCGACTTCATAAATTTTCTGATATATATTTTCTGCAATACTATGCCCATCCACCCTTGCGAAACCTGGTTTTGCTATGAGCTCTATAACTTTTATTTCTTGGAGTCAAGCATCAAGAAAAAAAGTCCGATAGAGCGCCTAGCGAAACCGAATAGCACGGAGGGCAGACGTTAAATAGCGGATAAAGTTTATAAGGCTAAGGTGGCCTCTTATCATCAGTTGTACTCGGACGAAGTCGCAGGGAACCACTAGTAATTTATATAACATTTTATTTAATTTCATTTTAAACAATACATTTGTCTCTGTCTCTAATATCCGTAAGATTTGTCAAACTCTTGTAATAAAGACGTATTGACTTCCCATTTATCATAATCAGCCCAACCGGTGCGACCAAAGTAATATATCTTAAATAAGAACCTACGTACATAATATAAAAAACATTACCATTACATTTTTTTATTCCACTACAAGTTAGCCCTTGACTGCAATCTCATCTGCTGGTTATGGAACGTAACCATACTACGTGACCCATTTTTTACGATTTTCATCCCTCCCCACCCCTCGGTCATCACCCTTAGTACAAGACTTTCCCCCTTTAGATCTCACGTAGTAACTCACATTTAGGAGTATGGTTTAAAATCAATTTTTTGCAGGCGCACAGAAAGTAGTAAAAAATGGCTCGTATTTGAATATAGCTCGAAAAGCAAGAGACTACCTAAGCTCTCACCCTACCCCTTTGACCAAGCATGGTATTATGAAAACCATCCTACCCCCTAAAAAGTTTGGTATCTGTTTCTGATTTGATATACAATCCATTTATTGGAAGAAGCATGCTAATATGCTATGTTCGGATTGAGTTTGGTATCTTAAGATACAATCGATCATAAGGGCGGATATAAGATTGAAGGCTGCCCTCCTGATTAAAAGTAACAGTTTTCAATCCTGGTCTGCTGGTTTTAATCCTTGCCAAGAGATACATTATTAATTTTGAACGTTAGATGATAGCGAGCTATTTAAGACTTCGCTCGTAGATTGGATACCTGCTACCTACTCGTATGTAAATAAAGACAAGGTAGGGATAAATCAAAAATAAGGCATAAAACTTTGCTTATCCTATAAATTTTATAAAACCCGTGTTATTGCCGTAAGATGGAAGGGTTTTACGGTTTCTTTTGATACCTACTTACTGCATACCCTGATCGAAAGCTCTGTGCAACGCCAGTGTATATTGCATATTTACTTATTTTATTTATTTATTTATTAAGAGCACTAACAACATAAATATTATACCTTTTTAAATATAACACACTACACAATAACATGCATTTTGACGGCCGACTGGCGCAGTGGGCCGCTTTCTAAGTTCGATTCCCACAACTGGAAAATGTTTGTGTGATGAGCAATAAGTGTTTTTCAGTGTCTGGGTGTTTATATGTATTTTCTAGCTACGCTTACTTTGGGGCTAGGTGGCGATGTGTGTATTGTCGTAGTATATTTATTTATTTATTTATTTATATGCACTTCAAATAAAAGTGCACGTAGCATTGACAAAACATATTGATAAGTTTCATACCATTCCGGCACATTGAGCTTCTGCAACGACCTCTGGACCCGGAGCTCGTGCTCGGAAAGCACGCGATCTGAATTCTTCTGCAACTCGTTTTCTGGAGGCTGTAACAAAGAGATTGTTCTATGAAATACGTTATGATTTAAGAGACGAATACGAAAAAGGTACAATTAAAATCAAATATCCGCAGTTCGTGCTGGCACTCTATAACAGATAACCTGCCGTTTTATGGAAATATAGAAATACGTCTTTCAAGTAAATTCAGGTAAATAGAGAAACATAGTCTTGTGGCCTTAAACAGTTAAAAATACCTAAGAATCTGCCCAGCAGTGATATTTAGGCGTAATGAAAATAACCGCATTAAAATCGTTCTGGCCTTGTACCCTACTTGTTTTACAGACTACTTGTACTACTTTCGTAGACAGACTAAGCAAGCCGGTCAAGTATTATAATCTGTTTACATCACGGGTAAAAAAACCCTGATTATATGTTTGTTATACTAGCAGTGTTACAACAGTAAGATTCCCCGCGTGAATAAAAGACATATATTTTTACGTTTAAAAGTAACTAGAAATACACTCTAAATCTAGGGTTATTTTAGGCTTGAATCCTGAGATCTGCGATATTTATTAAATGACGTTACTCATACGGTAATGTAACGTAAGTAAACAAGTAAGATATATTTTTATTTTAAAAGTTGTCTGGTGGGATCACCTTTGGCACAAGGGTAACTACATTGCATGGATGTTGGAGTATAAATGATACACATGAATGAAAATAATATTTTTAATAAAATAATTTATAAAACAATCCCTGAATATTCATATTCTAGTCAGTGCAACTAAACATTTACCAAATCTTCTTCGTCAGGTGCTAAACGGTAAAACGTTTTATAAAGAGTAGGATCGTTTTGTATAATACTAGATTTCATCAATTCATCGTTTTCACAATTTAGGTTTTCTATCGAAGACGAATCAGGTATGCCTCCTTTGTTTTTTAGTGATTGTCTTAATTTGTTACATGCAAATTTAGTATAAGCATCTTCTTCATCACTACCAGATAGGTCTGATATTCCATCCTTTATGTAATGCGACTGACTTATTACATTTTCTGATTCGAATGTTTCTCTCCCTAAGATGCTCTCAGTTAAGCCGCACATTTCCACAATATCCGACCAGGATATGACGTCGTCATTTTCAGTTGTTGTAGCTAACTTATGCGTACTGTTTGTAAACTCACGAAGCTCCCTCGACTCCAGCAAATCAGATACTCCGTAAATAGTTTCATACCATTCATATTGGTCAGAACTATCAGTTTTGATAGAATTCATATTTGAGTTTGTTTTGTTATTATATTTCTTCAACGTTGACGTTATAGGACCATAATTTTGTTCTTCATTCGATTTGAGAATGCAATCATTTTCAAAATCACCGTAATCTGGCAAGTCAATGTCCGATATTTCAGTCTGTATCCTTTGTTGTTGTATTATAGAACAGTCTTCGCGTGAAAATTCTTCTATGGGTGGCGGCGGTATACTTTGGAGCAAGTTTCTGAAGAAATTACGAACTCGTTCATCATTAATAATATTACGTTTGGGTTTTTCAGATTTATTTTCAACGGTAATCAATGGCTTCAATAGTTTCGAAGCTTCACTAATTGCAGAACGATTGTTAGACCCACAGTCTGATTTAACACTAAAAGTAGTTTGCGTGGAATTTCTCCGGGAATCTAGTTTTCTAATACAAATCTTCGATTTCCATTCTCGGTGTTTGTCAATAAAGCCTTTGACAGTCAAAGAATTTTCGTCCTCAGATTCACTTCTTGGAATATCCGGAAACTTTGCATAATATATGTCCCTTGAAAGTGGTTTGGAGTACACATGTTCAGGTTTTATTTCTTCGAAAGGTTCCAGTTCTTGCGTAATCCAAATAGTATCAAGACAATGCCAGAATCCATTTCTCTGAAGAACTTCTTCAGTTGTTAATAACACTATTGATACCATGTTTTAAGTTAAACTTACTGTTCTACGGATAAAATCTGACTGACAATCTGCTTCAGCAAATTAGTAAAGGAAGTCAATATTTGCCCAATGCGAATGTGTTTTCGAAAACTAGAATGATTTAAGAAAATGTACACATCTCTAATTGGCTTGTTTATTAAAACTACTATACTTTTATCTAACTGTTTGATCTATTAGTGAATATTATATGTTTATTTAACACAGATACAAAGATAACTCTATTATTTATCCTTCATATTCATTCATCCATATAGATACGGCTCATTGGTCTGCTAAATTAAGTTTGTTTAATAGATCTATTGTTTGATATATCCGAACAGGTATACAGGTTAAATCAATGATTTCACGTCAAATGTCAGTTGTTCTCATAAGACGGCGTAAACGTGACCTTGAATTTATTAGGTATTGGACTCACCCGAACGTCGGATGAAGCGAGAAGCGCACAAGGGCCAAGTAACCCTACACTCTCCCAGCAGGTCATATTCACGAAAAATAACGTTACACTCTCCTTTTGTCCTTCACAAGGTGTACTTGCATATCGGTATCGCTATCACATTTCAATGCACCAGTGACTTCGTAACAGATTACGTAAGTTGTGAAAAAACTTCCTAGATTTGGCACCTAATTAA
The DNA here is from genome assembly GCF_905163445.1 of Pararge aegeria. NCBI lineage: Eukaryota > Metazoa > Arthropoda > Insecta > Lepidoptera > Nymphalidae > Pararge > Pararge aegeria. The sequence continues at coordinate 4,526,208 of NC_053183.1, forward strand.
TTTTGAGAAACAAGTAAAGCATCTACACAAAGCTGAGCCGTCGAGAGGAAGTAAAGCAAGCTGCAATATCGAAGCGGAAAGCACTTTCCAATCAAATCAGCATAACGTTGCTTATTGAACGTTAAAATCCAATTACGAGACTAAATCGGAGCGCCCGGGGGGCCTCGGTGCTTATGGTCGCTCGGCGGCCGGTGACTGCTGCTTGGTCTGGCATGCGGATTTCTGGGCGGAATCACGATCCAGCCTATGCGACACTTCCCATTCTGAGGCGCGGGTTGAGGGGACAGGTGGCCGCGGCGGTGCCTCCTGCCAGACTGAGCCACGGATCGTGTCCTTGGGCTTCGCGCATGCGTTCACACGCCCTTACTAGTTACTACCAATTCTTAGTGTCTTTAACAATGCGTAGAAACGTCTCATCGCAATGATGGAACACGCTCCTTCAGTTAAGCTTTTCAGTTGTAAATGCACCTCAGAATGGGTATTGCTCCTTTGTGCATTGTCTTCTTTCATTTGCGTTCGTTATTCTTTCCGCGAAGGAAATAGTAACCATGGGATCATCCAGCGTTGGTTTTAAACTAGTTTTTTGTTTCTCGACACTACATTGATAATTAATTCTCTACCATCGAATAGGGGTATGTTGACATTTTAGGTTACCTGTGAGCGAGGCTTTTAATGAGTTTGAGGGCGTGGCCTTGCGTGACGTGACGTGACGGCCTCGAGCTTTACGAAATGAGACGTCTCGGTTGATTGAGATGGGTTTAGGCTTGAGCAGTCATAAATTGGTAAAGGTGAAGTGTTGCGATGTTTGCAGAATTTATCTTTATTTTTTTCCGTTAAGCAAAACTTAAGGATAGGCATTGTAAGAGTTATAAAAAGCCTACCCTTAAGTATTTATAACTGGTACTGGAGATTTTCTTCATTTTATATCATTTGCATACCCTGTGCATACCCTCTATGCACGCAACTGGGTACCTTGTTGCTTGCACGAGATATTTCTTCCGTTAAGTTATGTTTGACGTTATAGAAAACGATTTTACTGGAAATAAAAGTCTATGTTTGTTACTCTACCGCTCATTATCCCTGTTTTTGCTTGCATACTTTATCACATGATTGCTCTATTGCTGCGTGAAAGCAAGGCAAACCAACTACGGCTATCGCACTTATAATATTCTTATGGAGGTAGAAGAATAAACTTTTGCTACCTATTATAATCGAAAAATACTAATGAATTAATGTTTTGTAGAGAATAGATAGAGCCCCTATGATTGCCATAGGGCCTTCAATAGGAGGCTAGCAGTGCCTCCAGAATGTGGAAATATTAATATAGCATAATTTGAGTTAATGCTTGACTGCACAGTAAATGATTGACCTTTTTCTTTTATGTTCGCTGAGGAGTAGCTTGGTCAATATCACTTGAACTACGTTTTTTCAGGGTTACCAACTGTCCCATTATAAATATTGTACTCATTTTAATTGGTTTCATTGTAGAGGTATTAAGTAATCAATATTAAAAGAACCTATTATATGAAATACAAAGATATTATTCCACTGTAGGTGCAGATTTGTAGTTAAAAGAATATAAATAAAGGTTACGCGTGATTTTTTAAACTATTCTGGACTGATTTTTTTTACCAAATGAAATAAAACAAACACTAAAATTGAAGCTGACCAGTCTTACAACAATATATAAGTGAGCACCGTAACTAAATCATGATACATAAACAATTTAAATCGGAATTGAAATCGGCTAAACAGTGCCTGAGATTCGATCGCACGCACTGTACGTTAACAGAGACCCTCGGTAACAGTTTTTCTCGTCGGCTAGCGAACGCTTTTATATAATAGGTATTTTGTTTATTTTTTTTAAATATTGGTCGCATTCTATGTAACTACTTTATTGAATGTCTTTCCTAAGTCGGAAATCGCCGGTTTTGTCATAGAGATAGGTAAGCAACATGCTCTTTCTTATCACTTTACGTTTTTTTACTGTACTTGAACATTGAAACTTAAAAAAAAATCCCGACAAACTATTTAATTCATACTTACTTCGTTAGAACTTAGCAGCATATTTCATAGCGCAAAATCGGTGCTTAAGTAACAATATTGCAAGGCAATTTGGATCTTATAGTTTTTTTTTTATTGTTTACTTACTCTTACTTACTCTTATTTTTATAAATAAAAATCGCTTTGGAGGCCTGTCTGCAATGTTAAAAATTAATGGTTTTCCTAGCAATGTAGATGGATTTGATCAAATATTTGATTGTATTTAGTATGGAGTGATGTTATAAGAGCGTTTTTTGGTGTCCCAAACACAACAAATTTGTGCGTTTCGATGCGCAGAATTAAATATTCGGTTTTAGCCATCAGCGAGACGGTATTTCCTTTTTTTTACTTCCTGCACGAAGCTACACTCGAAGCTAACTTCCGATCTATACGCGACTAGATGTCCCATTCATATTGTCTTTGTGACAGCCCTATCGGAACAATAACGTGAATTGATACGACTCGCGGTCGAAGAAATTAACCTTGACCTACGTATTATATTTTATCGAATGATAAGCGAAGTATGTATACATACTATAGATTGCTAGAGGGATAAAGAATTGGTATAATTAACTTTTGTTTTGTGTATTAATGATAGAATAGTACGTGGACTGTCTCGTTGGTTTAGATATTAAACTGTTTGACTTGGATTCGATTCTATTGGGCGTTGAAAAATGAAACTACTAACCTCAAACGGGTGAAATAGGGTATGAAAGTGTATACCAAAGTACTGCCTTTTATCCTGTCTTCAATTTTATTTTGCCTGTGGCCTTGCTTTCTGAAACTGGCATAGGTGCTGCAGGAAAATTGGTGGCATCCGCTAGTAGGATACAATTTAGACCTGGGTGCCAAGTCGGAGTCTTTATTTTCAAACATATTCTCATATCTGAATAAAAGTTTATTCAACATCATCATGTTATATCGTAAAGCCATGAGGACTAATTTTAAAAAACTTCTCCATGATGATTGGAAGTATCCATTGTATCCAAAACTTATCTTCTTTTTAATTAAATTAATTAATAAGGTCTCGTTGATATAAATTGCAAATTATAATTTTTTTTTTTTTTTTAATGGCTTGCGTTTGTACCAATTGGGTACGATTTACTTCGCCAATGTCACGTGGTATGGAGGAGACACGCTTTTGAGAATGATCTGTGAAATATGAGGAAGACCAAATTTTAATCTTGACGCATTTAAATAAGTAGCAGATTTTTTTCTTCTCCTATTGCAAATTATATTTAATAAAATTATTTCCCGCGTAAACGCTCTCGGGGTTTCATGGCTGCACTCGTTACGTCATAGGCAAATAAGAGCTTTAGTAAGTCTTTGTTCCATAGCTAAAGATTAATGATTTTTGTATTGTATAACAAAAACACTTAGCAACTGATAGTGATAGCTCAAAATTACAAAATACTTGATATACAGTAAAAGTGCAAGCGGTACAAAATTGTATTTATGCAGAGGTGACGTCATAATTTTCAACTTCGAGTATAACTACCGTTTTCATAATACATGATAACGAATCATATACTAAATACAATGAGATAAATACAATAATTAAGTGATTCTTTGTTTCTGTGTCAGCATGCCTCAGATCAACCTATTACCAGCCTACTACAGGGCACGGGTCTCCTCCCACAATAAGAAGGGATTAAGGCCGTAGTCCACCACGCTGGCACAGTACGGATTGTTGGGCTCCATACACCTTTGAGAACATTATGTAGAAGTCTCAGGCATTCCGATTTCCGCACGATGTTTACATTCACCTTTGAAGCAAGTGTTATAATTGTTTAAAAAACGCACATAACTTAGAAAAGTAAAAGTTGCGTGCTGGGAGTCGTACTCGGCCTCCCAAAGGAAAGGCGAAGTCCCACCCACTGGGCTATCATCGCTTCATGCAAGTATATAGGTACTTGGTTTTATTTTACAATTCACGCTAGCAATACAACGTCTTGTCAACGATTAGCCTGCGTTGTCTAATAGATTGTTGCAACTAGCACGCAGAATGCAATTAGCGCCGAGGCATTAATTAGACATGCTCTTGTTCGTAGCCTCTAGGTATGCAATCGATCTTTATAAGAATGATCACTAAGTTAAGAGTTTAACTGTTTATTATTTGTAGCCTATATTCGGAAATAGTTCAATAGTCTAGAGGTGACTCGAGTAACCAATATACTATTATGAAATTTAAGCTTAATTTGCTATACTCCGCGAACAACAGGAGAATGAATCTGTATGGTGTAATTTATAATTTCTTCAAAACTTATACTCCACACCAAACAGATCTTCGGCAATGTAGATCTCTTTGGTGTTACTACGCATGTTTCGCTCCGAAATCGGAGCATCTTCAGGAGATTTTGACTTTACAATGAATAATTGTTAAATTTTCAGGAGATGTTGACTTACCAATTATTCATAGTAGATTATAAGGATTGAAGAAGATAAATTACACGTTACAGATATTTGACACAACTGTTTGACAACCGGTTGGCGCAGTGGGCAGTGACCCTGCTTTCAGCGTCCAAGGCCGAGGGTTCGATTCCCACCACTGGTAAAAATGATTGTGTGATGAAAAGGAATGTGTTTCAGAGTCTGGGTGTTTATCTGTACATTATAAGTATTTTTATGTATTATATTCATAAAAATATTTATCAGCTATCTTAGTACCCATAAACAAGCTACGCTTACTTTGTGGCTATAAAGCGATGTGTGTATTGTCGTAGTATATTTATTTATTATACACTTGTCATTATGCCGGACTAATCAACAAAATTTCACCGATTTACGTTACTCGAAAGTGAAGTTTGATAAGTTATAGGTACTAGAGGTGAATCTGAGTGGGCTCTAAAACAAAAATAAAAAGAGTTATCCTAGAAAAGTACATAGGTATTAAATACTGTGCCATAACACGGTTCTGTTCATCAATAGTCTAGACTTCCCTTTTGCGGCTTCAGATGACACAATGAAAAAGTAAGCAATCTGCCGCAAAGGCTTTTACAAGAGACGAGTAATGACTGGAAATTCTCCTTTTGCGTTTTTCCCTCATTTTACTGTGCATTTTACGTCGTCGGTCGTTCCAACTATTTTGACAGTTGGCATCATTGGCATCCGTCCAAAAATTGCATTGCAAGTGGCATACTTATTTGCTGAATCGTTAACATTTAGGTGTTGATGTTGGTAAGAGTGAAAATAGTATTTATTAAATCATATATTGGACCTTCCAATCATCATCAACCCACTACGGCCCACAAATGTCTTCAGAACAAGAAGGTTTTATGCCGTATTCCAAGCTGACCTAGTGCCAATCCGCAGGCATAGGCTGCTAAAACACACATTACTTAGAGAAGTTACAGGTGCGACCTGGGATTCGAACTCGGCTCCCCGAAAGTGAAGCGGACGTCCTAACCACTAGGCTACCAAAGCAGTTTTATACCAAGTTGAATTACGGAAATCAAGCCCTAAGTGAAAAGTTCTTTAAAGAAAAAATACTTTATACCACGAGAAATCAGAAAATGGCCGCGAGATGAGTCACTGGCAGCCGCTTTTAAATATACAACATAAGGCACTCAAATACCTGCTCAGTAGCAAAATTTCCCCATAAGCTTTGCCATAAACAATGATAAAGTCTATATAATTTACTAGCACGGCCGTGCAGCATTGCTTGGAGGCCTTATCGCGCGGCACACGCGATGCTACGAGCTTCAGGAATTCATGATAAATTAGACTTCTACTCGTAGAGCAAAGTATCTAGACAAGAAATATTTCCATAAACATATTACGAGTACTTAGGTTATGAAGTAGGTCATTAATACAAACAACCAAGGTGTAAGGTCGTGGAAAATATATCTGACATTGTATGTGAATGAATGCGATTGTAAGATTTCGTTAAAAAAGTTAATTTAGTGTAATATAAGTATGCTGTTTAAAGTAGCACTTTAGACTCTATTATGACTAACTGCGGCTGTTACGTTTTAGGTTTTATTTAGTTTTTTTTTGGGTAAATAGGTTTTTCTAACTCTTTTTTTCCTTTTCGAAGGACTTCCCTCAAAAGGAATTTTTTTTTTCTTTTATGGTAGTTCGGGCACAGCTCCGTCATTTATAGACGGATTAGAGAAGGGTACCGAGAAGCCAATGTTGCTTGCACCCCATCCCCTTTGAGTTTGTAGGCTAATGAAGAAAAAACGATTTATTTTTTTTATTTCCCACTAAAGTTGCAAATCTTCGACTCGAAGCTAGTTGTAGAACAAAATAATAAACTAGATTTAAACTTAAATGTATTTGCATTTAAGTTAGTATAATTTCTTTAATGAAGTCGGTTTTTTTTTGCCAAAAATGTTGAATAGTATTTTTATAAATATTTGATCTGATAAATAAACACATTTTAAATTTCAAACTAAACTAAACCCCTTTCGTGTAATAAATGTTTCATGTACTAAACTAACGTATTATAATTAAATAATGGGCAACATTTTTAATGAAAACTATTTGATCCAAATATTATTGAAGTTATACTTCTTTTGGCGCGATGGAGAAAAATGATGAGAGTGAATTTTTACGATGCGCGCGCACACCGACACCTGAATTCTACATCGTAAAGTTAGTTCCAACTTCTAGGTGGCATAACTGGTGACATACATCGATAGCTATGTTCAAGTTGTATATTCTAGTTTTTATATTTAGAACACGTGTTTCGTAACAGTACAAACAGTGTGAATAAACAAATATTATTTTGGTGTTTTTATTGATTCAATTTATTATCTATATATATAAAAATGTTATGTTGGTTTGTGTACGCTTCAAAAACTCTAAAAGTTCTGCACAGATCGAGCTGAAATATTGTATATTTTTACTGTGTTGTCATATTTTTACGTTCATTAAACCGTTTTATTTAAATTAAATCTTTTTGATTAATTTTAATATTTATTGTTAATCACTACTGCATTTCAGTTATTTTTTTTCCATACGCCAAAGAAGTATAACTTCTAACGCGTGTACATAAGTACACAAACTCTTTTTTTTTTTTTTTTTTAATAACCCACGTAAAACTTAAATTCAATAATACATCGTTCAAACTAAAATTCGGACTATGCATTGAAGCCAAGTCAAAACCAGCTGGCAAGAAACTTGGCACCCTCAATAATGTTAAGCGGTACTTCACGTCGGAACTGCTTGTCACCTTGTGCCAAGCTCGGGTTCAATCGTGCATGGAGTACTCCTATGCAAGGGACTGTTGATGGATCCAGTGTATTGCTGTGTTGAAAGAGTTATTTAACCTATAGCCAACGGACAACGTCAAAGTTTGGAACATTGTCCCAAACTTGCCTGCCTGGCGGCAGATATTCCACAAAATATACTTCAAAGAGTGTGTTCAGGAACTATTTACCTGCTAGACATAGTAAGTATCAAAACCTTTACCTAGTCGATATACCATAGATTACTCAAACGCACTCAAGATTTGTAATGACCTTTCAGCCTCCGTTTTCCCACCAGCAGGACTAACTCGAAAAAGGTAAAGGTGTGTAAATACCATCAACACGTACGAAGCGTTTTGCTTCTTCCTTTCTGATCCGCACCGCAAAGGCCTGGAATGCCCTCCCATCTTCCGTCTTCCATGATACCTATAATCTGGGTACCTTGAAATCAAGAGTGAATAGGCATCTTCTAGGCAAGCGCGCTTCATCTTAGGCTGCATCATCATTTACCATCAGGTGTGATTGCAGTCAAGCACTTGTCTATATACTTAAAAAAAAAAAAAAAGTGTTCGTTGTAATCGGTTCCTCCCCTAAAACGGAAGCCGAAGCCTTACCCATTACGCATCAATAACCTCTTCATTCAATCTCTTGAATGGAATTTTTATACCTTTAGCCCCATTATATTAGTACAGATCCAACTCTATCACACAACAAAGAGTAAATCAACACCTAGTCCATATCCTGCCGTCTGAAGCAATCAGCTAAAGTGGAAACCGTCCGGGCGCGATGCTAAATTGAATCAAATTGACCGGTTACGATAAAAGAGAGCCATCTGTTTAATAACCGTAGTTAACGATGAGTGATGGCGATTGGGTTACAATTGTATGATATTCGATTTGCTGTTTGGAAATAAATCAACATGGTTACTGCGTTTACCTATTGTTATTCAGGAACGCAATCGTGTTGCCAGACTATTTGGAGGACTTAAATATGTTTTAATATCTGCTCCGTAAATTATTGTAAGTTATTAAACAAAATAATAATCTATTTATGAGCTATTTTTTTTTCTTATGAATGCACCAATCTTTAACTCTCTTCTATGTAACTTTATAGGATTTGATAGAATTTTCTCGAGGAATTACATAATAGTATATTGTGCAACAAGTGCGACAACGTCGCACTAGTCGCACATACTATTTTGTATTACTCATGCGGGGAATGTTTTTAAACTAATTTTAATTTAATTACAATTTTATTTATTAAATTAAACTGTCATACGCGTCAACCTCAATTCAGTTTTAATATGTCGATTGTGTTTTTTTTGTTATTATTTTTTTTATTTTAGCAATTTTATCTAAATTTGCGTGTGCCAAGAATAATTTACGTGCGACAAATAAACTTGTCGCACTCAAATTTTAAAATGGGCATTTGGTTCTTTTTCAACCGCAACAGCGAGCGTCAAGATACTACTTTCCGCGCATGAGTAATACAAAATTATATATAACACTAGCTGTTGCCCGCGACTTCGTCTGCGTTTGATTTTGTTTTTAAAGTATTCAGTATCGCTAAACCTTAAATGAGTATAGTAGTATATATATACATATATAACATGTGACTGTCAATTAATTAAAGACAAATAATTTGCAATAAAATAAAATTGCGACTATAATTAAAGATCTAAGCTATCCTATCTCTTAAGTTGGACCAGACTGCTCACGGTGTGCCAATTTAATTTAAAATCGGTTAAGTAGTTTAGGAGTCCATCGCGGACAAACATCGTGACAGGAGATTTATATATATTACGAGATTTATATATATATTAAGATTATGCTACAACGCCTAGCAAAATTAAATAGCAACAGCGGACGGGCGTTGATTCGCACTTAATTGAATGAAATTCGCCATGTTATATGAAACAAATACCGGGGAACCGCTATTAAATAGATGTATCATGCAATGACAGAAAAACAACAGAAAACCTTTGCTCTATCTTAGAGTAGAGTTTGGAAATTTTCATATAACAATCTTCAAGCAAGCTAGAGATATAAGAAAAGATATTCAACCCGTAAGGGATTCTGCAGAGATACAGTTTGTATGAAAGTCTTTAAGTTATATAGTTAATCAACTAATCTTAGTGTATGAGCGTGTGGCGGTAAAAATACTTCCTCCGAATGGTGGGAATACAATTATTTTGTGGCGACTCTTTCCCTCTACATTACTAGTAGCACGGCTGGTGCCCATTCTCTGTTATATTCCCTTAGTCGCGACACCGCGAGATGAGGAGCATGTTGACCAATGTATTCTGAACTGTTAACACACCAATAACTTAATATATTGTTGGATAACACTCGTATATAAGTAGAGTCTAACTTCTATGCTACTGATTTTGATTAAGTAAAAAATGTTTATAAGTTCCATGTATAATTAAAGTGATTCCAAATCGACTTTATCATCGTTAGTATACAAATCTTGTCCTAAAGGTACGGGACTCCTAAGTCCTAATAGGACGGAAATGGGAAACGTTTGCGGAAATGACGCTTGTGGGAAATTGATGGCTTGGAATTAGGTTTACATGCGGTGAGGTGGGGTATCGATCCTACTTTCTGAATCCAATTCCGTGGGTTCGATTCCCACAGCTGGAAAATGTTTCTGTGATGAACATGAATGTTCTTCAGTGTCTGGGTATTTATCTATATATTATAAACATATTTATGTATATTATTCATAAAACTGTTCATAAGTCAACTTCGTACAAATAACACAAGTTATGCTTACTTTGGGGCTAGATGGCGGTGTATTTATTGTCGTAGTATATATAATTATTTATGTCGATGTGGGCTTGATGGTTTTAGATTAATTACTGTTAATGCATTAAATTGGTGGCGATTCTGGAGGAAACAATCTCTTAACTTATGACCTTGAAAACTTCCCTGACGCGTAGTGAGCTCTATGGTGTTATAAAAGATGGATTCCCGGTCGCAGCAATTACCGTATTCACAAGTTCCGATTTCACAGAATTAAGAACATCCAGAAACCGCGTTCACCGCGTAACCGCGACTAATATTGAAGCATCAAAAAGCACTCAACCTTTTTAGTGTTTCTCGAACAGCTGGTTAGTCACTTCACTCCGTTAAGCAGTTGACAGTAATTATTTTACCTCTAATTTTCTAGACGTTTCCCCACTAAATGCGGAAAAAGGAGAAAAGTTTGTGAGCTAGCAACATTCCGCGGGTGTAAAGTGAGACGTGCGCGGGGCTTTTTCACTGTTTTTGGACACAATGCACTGCATACAATAATGGTTGAATGAGGGTTCTGTATGTTCTTAATTCTGTGTTTTTAATGTCTGGTTTGGTGTGAGCCTTCCGCTGATGTTAAATTACCACCGACGACGTCGACCAGTAGAAGTCGATTGGGGTCGCCATATCCCAAACAGGCCGCTGCCATCTCAGACTATATTACCCTATCTTCATTCCTGCAAGGTCCTTGCAAGCCCTTCGCTATATGTTTTGTTTTAGGCGACGGTTTTGCACTAACCAGGGGGCCATCTACATTGTCAGTCAAATATTAACTATAAGCAATATAAAAGTGATCCCACTTCTGCGAGTAATTCTTAAATCAATTTATATGGGTTTGGAACGCATACGATTCATCACAGGAAGACGCCAAATGAAGACGAACTTATAAATGTTCGCACACCATTCAGTTATAGCTTGATATGTTTGCTTATTTTGACATTCACGCTTTTCGCCTTCCCACGTGTATCCTAAACCGCATTACACAAACATCCCTTTCCAATAAATTCCGCCGTAACAGTCGACCACACGATCGCAGGGAATTATTTGCGCAAGCCCGAGGCTAGTTGACATTTGAGTGGCTTGTAAATGTCCTGATTTATGTTACTGCAAACACACCAAAACACAACTGAGACAGTTTAGCAACCTTACAGTAGCGCAACGTATGTACCAAAGCCTTTTGGTGTACGAGTCTCTCGCATTTTGATTTTATGATTTGACGTGCAAACAAGGTTATAATGAGGAGCCCTAAATAGTCCAAATTTTGTCGGGCATATTTCGACGAGAAATCGTGATAGCCCAGTTGAAGCGGTAGCCCAGAGGGTAGGACTTCGACTTAACTTTCGGGGGGTCGAGTTCTAATCCCAGCACGCATCTCTCTAACTTTTCCAAGTTATGAGCGTTTTTAAGCAATTAAAATTTCACTTGCTTCAACGGTGAAGTAAAATATCGGGAGGAAACCAGCATGCCTGTTTCCCAAAATAATAATAATAATAATAATAATAATCATTTTTTGCAAAATACACGTCAATAAGGTTTTATATGTTGGTACAGTGTATTGCCAGTAATTTGGCATGCAATGTTACAAAATAGTTATAACCGCCCAACTAATTTATGTCAAAAGGATAAAATAATAAAAAACTTAGATTAATAAATTGTCACAGTAATTAATAGCGATTAAAATCTTATTTTGATATATTACATTTGAACTATTAGGCACATTGGATATATGCAGGCTGATCATAAATAAAAAAAAAATTATATAGTTATTCTCTAAATTGCAAATAGTCAATTTATGCTGTAAAATGTTTTAGAGCTACGCCATTCATACAATTTTCTCTTGAATGGCGCGAATGGTAATGACTTTATGTTATTTGGTATTTTATTATATATGTTGATGCACATCCCAGTAAAGTTTTTCATACACAGCACTGTTCTAGGATGGTGTATTGTTCTCAAAGGTGTGTGAATTCCACCAATCCGCACTGGGCCAGCGTTGTGGACTACGGCTTTAACCCCTTCTCAAAATGGCAGGAGACCGGTGCCCGGTAATGTGTTGATATGATGATGATGACACATTTCATCAAATGACACCAAGATATCATGTTCATTGTTTCTTACTCCTTTGTATTTTAAAATTTGCCCAGAGGTCCGCCGTAATATAGTGACCCAGGTACTTGAATTGAGACATTAATTTCCAAACTGTAAAATTGTTAAACAGTGCAACTACCAAAAATAAATAATTTAGTCCCCGTGGGTGAAAGGAGTCAAGCGATTTAAAAATAGGGCGTCATTTAAAACTAAATGCATTTTTTAAAGCGTTAGCTGCTCAAGTACTGGAAAGTTTTATTCCATTATTTGGAATTCTTTTTGATTCGTGCTGCTCCATGATAGACGGCAAAGAAATAAAGTCACTCTAAGTATCTGATATAAGTTCGTCTTATATCGTCTTCTCGTCCAAAATCCCCCTGTGCCTGAAGACTAAAGTCTTCGAAAAGTGCGTGTGATGACTTACAGATCAGAGACATGGTCGCTACTTATGGGCCTCATAAGAAGGCTCAGAGTCACTCAGCGGGCGATGGAGAGAGCTATGTTAGGAGTATCTCTACGTGATCAAATTAGAAATGAGGAGATCCGTAGAAGAACTAGAGTTACCGACATAGCTCAGCGTACCGCGAAGCTGAAGTGGCAATGGGCGGGGCACATAGCTCGGAGAACTGATGGACGTTGGGGTCTTAAGGTGCTGGAATGGCGACCTCGCACCGGTAAACGCAGCGTAGGTCGGCCCCCAACGAGGTGGACAGATGACATCAGGAGAGTAGCTGGGAGCCGTTGGAGGCAAGCGGCCCAGGACCGTGCATTGTGGAACTCCCTACAAAAGACCTATGTCCAGCAGTGGACGTCAATCGGTTGAGATGATGAAGTATCTCTATTGTGGCTATGTTACTCTGTTATGTTACTAGAATATATAAAGTGGTTAACGTGTAATTCTCACGTAAGAATGAACCGAAAAAAAGTGTTTTCGGTTCATTCATACTAGACAACTAGTATTTAACAATGTTTGGGCTACAAGTTTATGGTGAATGACTTTTAAGTTTGCGTGACATGCGGCAAGAGAAATTCTTATGCATAGTAGATATTTCAAACAATCTAAAGTCACGAGATCCATTAATAATATTTTTGTGTTACATCATACGTTGGTATGATGGAATATAAGTACTATACTTTTATTTTTTATTTTATTCATTTATTTGTAGTTTGTATACGAAGTTAAGTTGTCGCAATTTCAAATTCATTTTTAAATTTTGATGTTTTGTGTTTCATGCATATTTATGTAATAAATAGTCATTATTTTACGATCAATTTGTAATGCTTTATCTTTTCATTATTCCATATCGGATTCCTGCCGTAATTTTATATTATATGCATATAACTATTATGCACATAAATTTCGAAGTTCACATCTGCCAGGCGTTTTATGACGGCTCACTTATATCCTGTATATAGGCATCGGAGAAAACGGGAGTGGGAAAGGCATACCAGTTCTTTGCGAGGCGAGTTAGAGACACCGAAGCGACGCCCTTCGTATATGAGTCCATGCAATATCAAAGTTACGTAACGGTGCAGATTGCGACCCTGTCAATTCGATTGTACAAAGGTGTGTATAATTCCTGAGCACACTATCCGAAATATAGAATGAAATTTTTGCGCACGAAATTAATATTGCTACGTTGTTGTGCCAAATTATATACGTTGTTTTGTTATATTTTTCTTTTTGACATGACAACGTCTTATAATTCGATGGAGCCGGCTTCACGCACGAAAAAACATGACGTGGACGGCGTTACCTAGCTCTGAGGCGTTCCATTCAAGGCTTGAAGTGCAAGCGAGAGCGCGGAACGAGCGACAAAGAGGCACAGTCGGCCTCCGCGTTCGACATCTGTCTCTCTCCTACTTGAGTGAGCGATGCGTCCGCGTGGACAGCTTCAATACAATAATACATTTACATGTTTTCGGCAAGGATGAAGTGCATTGAAAAGTGAATGTGGTGTCAATTGTTTATAGCAACGATAATATCTATCAAACAAATAAAATTAAAATGTTCTTTTGAAAAATGCAACCATTCCATCGGTATTTTCTTACGACGTTGTCACGTTCAACTATCGTCAGTAAGACGACTTTACAGACAACCAATTTATTTATTTTTATGTACTTTTTGTGGTGTTATTATATATTATAATTATGTACTTTTATTGCAAAAGTATATTCATTAATCCATTCATTGTTGTCGTTTCATATAATATTATTACTCTAAACTTCTATCCACCCAATTATATTTTCACTGGCCACACATGATCGCAGCATAAATGAAAAATTCGCTCCAAATTATGACAAAAGAGTGTATATACCCGACTGACTCACCTATAGATAACGCTGTACAAAGCAAAAGGGGTAAAATAGTGTATCCTTTCAGTAGAGATTTTCCTTTAGCTGCACCGGAAACTGAAAAGCCCGTGTAATGAAACGCGCCTGCATGGCTAATGTGTGTGTGAATGAAACGGTCGAGGCTCACCGCTGGGTTACTGACCTCCTTTTTGTTATGTTTTCACAGCTTATGATAACCTAGTAGCTTTGATGGTGTTTGTTTTTTAACTACAGTTAAACGAACCCACACACACACACAATTATCGTAGCTGTCTGTAAAGCGATAATGCCGCTGAATTGTATTTATATTATGTTACGGTTGTTTTTTTTATTTTCTGTGCTTTTATGTGGTATACAATATAAGTTTTGAGTTTGTTATCTGATTGTTTCATAAATCCGTTCAGATGATCCGTAATTATAATTTTCGTGTGTCCATTATAACGTACGTATCCTTCAACCATACTTTCTTCCGGTGGCATATAAAACGTGCAACCGAATTACGAAATAGTGTTGATGGGTGCAAAAGTATATTTCATAAGGAATCATCCTGTATAAATATTAAATCAAATCAAACTATAACTATAATAAATAAATATAAATATCAATTTTTCCATACAAACTAATTAAAAATATTTAAAATGTGTTAACTTATGACAATCCTATTGAAGATAAAAGATCGACACGCGCAAAGTACCTACACTACACGACGCGACGAGTCCCTGATAGTGTCTAAAGTCACTTGATTTTAATTAAGTTTGTTATGTTACGGCTGTATCTGATTTCTTTCAGTAAAAACTAAGACAGTGGTTTACTCAAAAACTATTAGCGTTTTGGTTTCACTGATAAGTTTCAGAGACAATAAATAAAGCCTGTAAAGTAATATTTCGGTTTTCATTTATACGTTGTATAAACTAAATTGTTTACAGTATTGCACGCCTCATAAGCGAAGCGTTGAGGTTGTGCTCTACTCTCGACATTTCAAAAAAAGCAGTTTTCTCGAAACTGAAATTGATTTTTTGTTATTTATATTGCACTTGCAGGTTAATTAGAGTACACTAATATCAAATCAAATAATTTGTCAGGCACATAAAATACATTTCAATAACAATTTTTTTGTTTAACATAGTAAATAATAACATTAAACATAATGTTTTCTGGACGTCCGTGTATGGACGGGTGTATGTGGCATCAAAATTGGTCGAAAAAATGATCGTATCGGAATATTTTTTTTTTAATTAAGTATCTAAAGTAACACACGACATAATTTCTTAGTTAATATGAGCGTTCAATTAACTGTCGTTAAATTTCCATGTAATTATTCTAGCTAATATTAATTGTAACTTTCAATGTGCAATCATTATGACATTCCCGTGTCTGGTTTACAAAAAATGAATAATAATTAATATGAAAAAAAAAAATTGTAATGAGCATTGAAAGTTTCAGTTAAAAAAATTTCAATTTTATTGTGAAAAAAATGAGATTATGAGGCGTGCACTTTTGGATTTTCCAAATTTTTTGTATCTATACCTATTATTATTATATTTTGGTTAGGTGGATTTATAGATTCAACAAACAATTTAGATTATTTATTTCTTATTTAGCAGATATAATACGTACGTAATATACGTCCGTATTTTACGTTATTATTGAAGTGAAAATTAAACAGGTACGTAAGTAGGTATTCGAGTAGTGTGAGAACTCACTTGGCAAAAATAATGGGGCAATTTATAAATTCCAAAAGCACTTAGCCCTGATACTGGCACATAGGTACTCTACCGGCCATCGTATTTGGTGGCCGGACGTATAATGGATAGCACTTACGTTCTCTTTATTGACGGACAAGTGTTTTACTCACTGAAACAGCTTTTAACCAATGTTTATAGAATTACCTGAAACAAAAATGAAATTGATATTAGGCACTTATTAGTTATATGAAAAATCTATACAATTAATTCAAAGACAAGTGGGTGTAATGAGAAAATGGAAGTTTTCAAATCGACTTCAAAAAACGGAAGTGGGTCTCATTTTTCACTACAGAGCACTAGTCTCCTCGTACAATGAGAAGGGGTTAAGGCCGTAGGCCACCACGCTGGCCCTTGATTGGTTTTGTGGGCTCCTTGAGAACATTATAGGGCATGCAGGCATGCTGGTTTCCTCACGATGTGTTCCTTCACCGTTGAATCAAGTTATATTTAAATAGCTTAAAACGCACATTACTTATTACATTAGAGGTGCTTGCTGGGATTCGAACTGGGCCCCCCGAAAGTGAAATCGAAGTCATACCCACCGCAATTGTAGATAAACCGTGAGAAAGTATATAATTGAGGAATTCTTATACCAGCGCAGTTAACTGAAGATAACTGTAATCCAATACCTACTTCCTCTATATCTAGATTAGATCCTATCTGGTTAATGCATTTTCTCAACGCGCGACATCTAGTGACAGTACGGTTTCCCCAGTATTGTAACTAGAGGCGCTCCTTCGATATCATATTAATAGTAGTTAACATTCACGCGATCGAATAACTAAACGTTAACTAAAAATCTCATACAGTCTGATATGTATCCGATCATGTTGGATCTGCAGGCCCTTCAGAAGATGAGAGTAAGGAATTATAGTGTGTTCTAATATTCCAGAGTTATATGCGTTCAAAGCTGCGGTCAGCTGCTTGACTGACAGTGTTCCAGAACGTTCTCAAAGTCGTGAGAAGTCAATCACTCCGAAGTTGGCCATCTCATACTGAGAGGAGAAACCTGGAGTAGAGGTACTTTTAAACATGGCAACACTTTGCAAGCTATGTAAGGAACGCCTCCTTCGACGTGCAGTCCAGTAGCTATCAACCTGAGCCGTAGGTTTTAAGCCTCATGTGTTTGTAATCACACCGGCAACCACGCAGACTGGAACACAGCATGGCAACAATGCCATGTTGCCATGCTGTGTTCAGCCGGTTGGCGCAGTGGGCAGCGACCCTGCTGTCTGTGTCTAAGGCCGTGGGTTAGATTCCCACAACTGGAAAAATGATTGTGTGATGAACATGAACGTTTTTCAGTGTCTGGGTGTTTATCTGTATATAATAAGTATTTATGTATATTATATTAATAAAAAAATATTCATCAGCTATCCTATTACCCATAACACAAGCTACGCTTACTTTGGGGCTAGATGGCGATGTGTGTATTATCGTAGTATATTTATTTAATGGTGCTTGACGACAGAATTAAACATGACGGTAGTACTTCCCTGGACGAGCTGAAGTTCTACTAATATTAAAGAAGCTTATGAAAGCGACTACTATTAAAGGTATTGAGTTTGATAAACTACAACAGAAATATTATTTTCATCTAAATATAACTCGGAGAGGCTATTGAGTTTCTCGCACGATTAACTGATGCGGTAACGTGATCGTTGAACCGTTTTATAGCCTATCAGATGTTACAGAAAGCAATAACAATTCCGACAATACCTACTATTGAAGCACATAAAAACTTTCTAGCAACAATTGATCTGGAATAATTGAGATTAACGTTATCGGATCCACCGCAGAAGTTACGAAACCCATTAATTGGACCCAAAGAAAGTTTCCTTTGAAATTTTTAATTGCTGAAGATTCAAACTTCGGACTTTGAAGTTAACCTAAAGGAATTCTAACGTCGGGGGAAACCTGAACTATAAATTGGGAAAACTTTTATTTTTACGATTTTCAATAGAGATCCATTGTATTTCCTGTACAAGAAAAAATCACTTTAAATTTTATCTATTCATAGCGCTATTTCAAACGAAATTTCTTGCACCGCGTGGGGGCTGCGAGTTAACCGCGGGTTGTACGCACTTCGCATCTTTTGTACTATTAGTACAATTATATATGACAGGCGACATCAAAACTAGCTGGGAGCTGCTAGGAACAAGCGGCCCAGGACCGTGTATTTTTTAAATCTCTACAAAAGACCGGTCTAGCCATGATGATGATGAGTACAAAAGTTTATTTTAACGATTTTTCAGTTTAAACAATCACAACAACAATGCATCTTGATTCTGGACGGAGCGCAATTGTGACCAATTGTGTCTTTTTTGATAATGTAGGTACTTATATTTGGCCGGAACTTACGTGCTTATAAATATAGAAGAAATACCAGCTTTTAATAATCGACAAAGGCGGCCCAAGACGGTCTACAATTTAAATCTCTACAAAACACCTATGTCCAGCGGCACGGCAAGCCCATCATTTCATGATGATGACCATGATGTGTCATAGAAACATTAGACCGAAATGATCTAAGTCTAACTTGCTCTTGGATGGAGGTTATTAAAAAATCGGTAGCATAAAGAATCCTTACGATTCTTTTTTTTAATAAATGACTTATTTTTGTATTTCTAGCGCACATCTTGATAGCGCAATCAAATCATTCTCCTGGGCCTCAACTTATGTTTAACGATGCTGCTTAAATGTTCGTTATAACATGATAACTAAGGCTTTATGTGCTCTCCAAGACACAGGGAATAGACAACGCCAATTTCATAATAACTACTGATAATTTGTTGACTGAAAATTCCAATAATTACCGATTTTTTTTGCCCGACCTGTTAATCAAACCGTGGGTCTCGTGAACGTGGAATCGGCTAACCACCAAACCAATATGGTACTAGGAAGACAGAAATGATTATATATATTATTCGTGGAAAGAAATCTGTACGCGTCTTTCTTAGTGCCATATGGCGCCCGAATTGCACTATTATTCATTCCTTGCGGTTATATTATAGAAATAAATTTAGACTTACGTTAGATACTAGAGTCAC